>NW_011889257.1:436373-440353 GCF_000151845.1 Pteropus vampyrus | reverse complement strand
AGAGAGATGGGGCCTTTAATTCTTATTTTAGACCACTTACTGTCATTTATATAACTACATTACTTTTATGATTCTGAAAATATCAAAACAAGTGAATATGTTCTAATAGTAGAAAGTAATAAAATAATGGCATCGACAAAGAAATATTATTATTAATAATAACTGAAACATCCAGAGTGCTTACTATGCTAAAAGCTGAACACTTGACATGTTATCTCATTTAATTTCTTATACCTGATTTAAAACTAGAGAACCAGGGCACTGCAAGGTTAAGTTACTTCCCCAAGATCACACAGCTAACTAAATAAGTGGCAGAACCTGGGTGCCAGACTCTGAAAGTCTATCCTGTGAACTACTCAGCTATGCTTCTGTTCTTTCTTCTTCAGCAATCTCTATTGCTGTGATGCCTCTTTAGGCAGCTGAGGCTCCTGGAGTGAGGTAACCATCATCATATTAAGGGGCTGGGACTGTAGGAGGAGGGGCTATCCGATTCATACATTATTTTGGAGCAGAAAGAAAGGTTTAATTTCTATAGTGGTTTCCCTCTGAAACCATCAATTTTTTAATAAGGGGTTTGCATGCCTGAGTATTGATATTTTCAGCAATTTGTAGTAATTTCTTAGCCTTCATAGGAGTGATTGCTTTGCTACACAGACATGTTCATAACAGATCAAGAAGGCAGCCTGCTGGGTAGTTTGGGTAACTGTGGGATGGAGGGTGAGCCACAGACTAGCCATGAATAAGCATGTATTTGCCCGCATCTGACCACTCTGGCATGACCATTGTACTTTCACACAGATGAGTTAAGGTGGGAAGGTAGTTCTTTTGCTTCTGATGCTGTAACTATAATCTTAGATGCTACAGTGGAAAGATAGCATCTCTCAGCTGCAGCCACTTTTCATTGCAGAGTGCCCTCTGCTGAAGAAGCAGGGAGGCTTACCAAGAATTTTGCACATGAATAGCACTGTGCTATTATTGTAAAAGAGGAAAAATCATTTTTTCTCTATCTTTTTAGGTTCTTGGTTGAGACTTTCCTGTGTTAAAAAGACAGATTAACAGAAGAAAAACAAACAGAAGTTTAATAATATACATATCTCTTGTATATACCAGAGACACCCAGGAAAACTGAGTAACTTCCCGAAATGGTCCAAAGTATCACTATAAGGACAAAAAAGATTGGGGAGGGGGTCGGAATTGTTATGGAGGTTACCTGGAAAGGCACAGTAAAAAAGGGAATGCTTGTTATGCAGATGTTATACAAGGCTTTTTAAGTCCTTGCCTTGTCCATTGATAAAAAAGTTTCTAGAGTTTTAGAGTCATCCTCCCCTTTCTGGTACAGAGAGGGAGACACCTTTACAAATGGAAATTTCTCTTATAAATGTAAACTTCTCTTGCAAAAGGGTAACTTGTATTCAGTTTTAAGAGTTTCTCTGTGTCTGCAGTTTCTTAAGAATAATAAGCTCAAGATAATAATCATGCCAAAGAGACATATTTTGGGGTGACAAATTCTGTTCCCCTTTACTATGTTCTACAATTTCCATATATATATAAAGAATAATTAAACTCATTTACCTGTTCTTAGCACAAACCTATATTTGACTTAAACATACAACACACATGACACCCCCTAAACACAAAACCAAAACTGAGCCAAACATAACAACTATAAAATTACCTTGCTTCTTCTATTTTTTTTGTTTGTTTTGTTAAAAAATAAAATTCAACTGAGTAAATTTGAAGATCTAATTTTCTTTATCAAGTGATTCATGAATTGGGCAGCATCTCATCTAGTAACTAGAAGGTGGTATATGAAATGGGGGGTTTTTAAAGAAAGAAGGGTGGGGCAAGGGAGCGATTAACAAAAGAAGAGAAAGGATTACTTTTAGAAGTAGACCTCTTTTTTGAGGAGGAAGGGAATGGCAATGGTTTTTATCATGCAGATCACCTCTTCTTTCTAGCGGGGATGGAGAGGGTCCACATGACAGATTACCTCATTGGTGTGGACCAGAAAGTTCCAGACTGGTTGATTATGTTTCTGGGAGAGCTTGAAACTGCAATTAGATCAGGTATTGAGTCTAGGTTTGGTATTATTATCGAACCCCAATATTTCAGTCCATCCACCTGCACATACTGGCTAAAAGAAGTGCATGAGCAGTAGTTTGCAGTGAAGAAAAGAAGTGATTTATTATAGGATTGGCCAATGCAGGCAAAGTGTGAGCTGGTGCTCTGAAGGACCTCATACGCCAATGGCATGTGGATTACAGTTTCTATAGGGCAAAATCACAAGACACCGTGGGTGAGGTGTGAGGGGTCATGTTAGGAGCTGAGTCTTGAGGACAGTTCTGAGGTCTGCTCTGGAGTCTCTCTGTCTGGTTTCATGGAAAGTTAACCAGGGGGTCATTCCACCTTTGGCCTCAGGAGCTGAAACATAACTTTGGTCGAGATGTTATCCTTAGCCTGCCAAAAGTCCAGACCTTGTGACCAATAGGTTAGGGCTGTTGTCTTCTGCTGCCTCAGGGGTTAATAATTATCAGGGAGAAAGGCTAGGTCTATGAAGAGTGTAGAGAGAGAGAAAATGATTTATAACACTGTAGTCACAAATCAAATCAAATCATGAGAACTCTCATTTTCAGTATCACGGGCTTTTAGCACAAGTTATACCATTTGGAGATGTGGTTTTGTCTTTAACAATTTTAAAACTGTTCTTCATTTATCAATATGTAGTGTATATAGTTGCATATTTTTAATTAAAAAATTTCAATGGCTGCACAGTATTTCACTGTATGAAGATAGTAAAGTTGATTTAACTAATGTCTTATTCTGGATGTTTGAGGGTTCCCCCCCATTTTTTGCTCTTATAAGCATTCTTATAAGGAAGTATTTTTTTTACATACCTTTAAAAATATTTGTTGGGTTCCTGCTTTGTCCTGCACATACTATGATAGTCATACTGTGATGTGTTATTTTCTTTGAATAAACTAATAAAAATTTAAAAATCTGGATCACAGTATATGGATATGTTGAAGTATTGATTTCCCAATATCCTTTTCAAATTAAGATATATACTTATTTTTACTCATTTTCCAAAAGGTTGGGGAAAACAATTTTGCATTTATTTGATTTTCAATGGGATTTTTGTTTAAAAACGTGTTTTGGCCATTTTTTTTCTTTTTTTTCTTTTTTTTTTGTGAATTAACAGTTATTGTTTCTACATTTAATAATTCAAATGTTCCTTTCTTTTTTATTGATTAAGCTTCTTTATGTAATAAACAGATTAACCATTTGTCTACTAGTATATTGCAAATATTCCCCTAAAGATGTTCTTTCCTTTTTTTTTTGTTTGCTTGCATTTAGTTGTGTTGTTTAAATAGACTTAAATTTTTTTTTAATAAAATCAAATTTTTCAGTCTGTATGTGTTTTGCTTTTGGTGTCATGCTTAGAAAATTCATCAACATATTCACAGATCTACAGATCTCAACTTTTGAAAAACCTGTATCATTATGATTGTGAAGAATTTATATTGTCATCTGAGCTAATTTGCAAGTACATTTTACAGAATTCCATTCTCTGCATAGTTCCAAGTTCATTTAGGCCAGAAGAGATATTTTTATGTGAGATTTGGAAGCTGGGAGCAAAGATAGGAATCTTTATGCTCAAAATGTTGGTGCACGATCACCAGGTGCTGTTGCAGCTCAGACATGTTGTCATATATCAACTAGCTCACCTGTTCAATCTTGCTAGATTCTCCATCTTCTCCAACTCCTGGGAGATTGTGTGAGTTTAGATCCATCAGGATGAACCCCAGGTTCTCCTGCAGGACACCTGTGCCATTGAATTTGGAGACTTAGTATTGAGTTACACTCAAAATGTAATTACAAGAGAATAAATATATTTAAGATAACATCTGTAATCAGTAATGTGGGATATCAGTTTTATTTATTCAAGTCTTCTTTGATATATTATTTTCTTTTAAAAAAAA
>NW_011889257.1:426861-435220 GCF_000151845.1 Pteropus vampyrus | reverse complement strand
TTGCTGGATCATGTGGTAATTATGTGGTAGTTTTAATTTTTTAAATTTTTAAAATTTTTTTCAGGAATGTTCATACTATTTTCCATAGTGGATGCATTACTTCTTATATAATTTTATCCTTGAAACATTTCCACTTGAAACATTTCCACTTCTGCTTTTTTAGAATCAAAAAGCCATCAAAATTTCCACTTTCTGTGATATTCCATGAAATATACAGATGCTTCTGGTTTCTTTTAAATGCTTTTCTGAATTCTTTGCAAACCTTTCTGTTGCAGGATACTCGGACAGAGAGACAGGACACTGAGGTGATAAGTAGTAAGAGCATTTATTGGTGCTGGCACTGGCTCAGCAGATTCACATCCAAAGGCTGAGCCCTGATCTCAGCAGGGTTTCCATTTTATACATGTCTTATACTTCTACATAGTTACAGACTTGCATGTTCTTTCTATATAAGGAAAGTGTATTTTGATTGGTTGGCAGGCCATAAGTGGAGCGACCAACCAGGGCCCGTGGTCTGTGCCATGTCAATTGTGACACTGAAAAGTCCTTTACCCATTATGGGAAGGGAAGTGAGCAACCGTTATAGGAAATGGTTACCTCGGCCTCCGCTACCACACTTTGATCTTCCTCTTCTCTGACTCTGGCTCTGAAAACTATTTTACTTTCCTTACAAGTATTTACAAGTTTCCACAACTAAACCTACTTTATTTTACAGGTTTGCAAAATCTTTTTTATAGGGAATATGTTGCAGTTTAGTTTATTCTGTGTCTAGTTTCTCACATGAAACTACTGCAAATTTCCTTTAGTCTTTGTATAACCTTTGTGAATTATGCATGTAGATGATGAATCTAAACTTATCTTAAAATCAAGCCATAATTTTAGCAAATTTTACCAAAATGCTTATAAACTTTATCATTATTATTATTAATGAATATTAAATAGAAATGGGTCATTTTTCTTACCGCTTGAAGCATCTTTTATAAAGCTGGTTATTGCTATATGCCACGTAAAAATTTTTTTGATTTCAGAATAAAAAACTATAAGACCAGGAATTACAATTTTTTTTTCTATTTTAGTTTGCATTTTCATTAGTACAGCACCTCATACAGGTAAAACACTACCAAACACCATTTTTTAATTCTCACAACATATCATATATTCCAAGTAAAAATTGGTGCCCAATATCTGTTACCTTATTTGACAACAAGGAATTTTAATTTTGGAATGTCCTGGAGCATTTGAGAAGTGAGGTTGCATAAAACTATAAGTATAGCTATTCTTAAGGGTTCCTTTTCCTGGAATTTTGGTTATTGCATTAATTACCTTCAACATCCATTACTTTGGTAGTAAATTAAAGGCTTGAAACATCTTTTATGGCTGTTTTTCTTCTTTGTAAAGGCCTTTTTGAGTTTTTTGAACATTTATAGCTATTACAATAAAGGCAAACCCCTTTATGTTTGTGTTTTTTTTGTTTATTTCATTTTGTTTTTGTTTTATTTTTAGTTATAGGTCTTAGCGCTAATGTTGGAAATATGCTGCTTGGTATGATTTTAAAACAAGTTATTCTTAAAAATGTTTTTGCTGCTTTCTCATCGCATAAATATATTTACTCTAGTGTAAAAATTTACAAAACAAGTATTATTTGGGGGAAAATGTCAAAATAGTTCCCATTATATTTTTTGTTGCTTAGCTATATTTCTGTCTTTCTGTTTTATTATTAAGAGATTTTCTTTTACTTTAAGAATTTGAAGTCTGTCAAAACAGTGCATTAAATGATTCTGAATCATCATGATCCAATGTTTCATTTGCTTCTCTCAGAGATGGGCAGCCTTAAATGCATGATTGCTGTTCAATTGCAACATATCTATGACCCCTTCCTCACATCCTGACCAAAAGAGATCTCAAGGCTTTATGCTTGATCTAGGGTTAGGGAGTGAAGAAGTTGGTTGATTAGTAAGGATGGTTAAGAGTTTTCGGGAAAGCTTGGCACTTCTAATGTTTGTTTGGAAGCATGACATTTGATTTTCTTGTATATTTTTAGCTATGTGTATGCAAAACATTAAATTCTCTTTCCACACTGGGTATGTTGAAAATCCCTTGTTTTCTGTTACAATTTTACTGACAGAAAAAGAGCAAATGCAAAGCCTGTTTATACAACTTATATTGATTTTCAATTCAAGTGGAAACTTATTTTAAAGATATATAAATCATAACAGGGTTACTTCATGTGAGAGTATGTGCATTGGACCGCTTTGTTTTGAGGAAAATGTTTTGAATGGGAGAAGTGTCAAAATATGGGATTTTGGCAAATCTTACTGGGTCAGCAACTGGGCCACCCAAGCTCTTCTCCTTTTCCTGTTAGGAGAGTGTTATCCTAGAATCGGCTTTTACTGTTGACATCTTATGGTGGCTAACTCTTTTCTCTTGAATTGTATTTATGCAGCAGATGGTGTTGAATATATCCATATATTTTTGTGATCAATGTCAAGTTGAAGTCTAAATTAGTACAGTGGAGAAGTGTATAATGGCAACATACTGTAAAGTGTTAGAGTTGGGTGTTAGATTAATTCATTGCCATCTGTCTTTATTTTGCCAATCTACTTCTGTGGACACCACACGAGTATTATTAAGTTCTTTTTCAAAACAGTGTATGTGTTCTAGCACACAAAATTCTAACAATAGCTACAACACCCTTCTCTGTCCCCAGGGTAAAACAACAACAAATGGTTCTTTAAATATTTCTGTTGGAATTTCTAATTTTTTTCTAGGTTTGATTTCATTCACAGTTTTCCATAGAAAATGAGAGAGTAAGTCATTGTGTTGCAAAGGTTACAGGGATTTAACAAAAGAACCTTAAAAAACAAATCTATTGATAATTTTTATATTGCTGTTTTTCTCATTTGAGCTCTCAGTAATCAACTGCAAAAAGTTAATAGTGTAAATAGGAAGATTTTGTAAATAATATTAGCTCTTTGAGAGGACAAATATCTGAAGAAATTTAATTAATATATGAAATACTGGTTCTCAAAACACTTTTTCATGTGCAATCAGTTGATCAAATCTATATCGTAAGCAAAAGTGGTGAAATCTACATTATTTCCAAAAGATAAGGAGCCATTTACTTTTAAACGACACAGGGAAATTATTTCTGAAAGCATTTATATATTTACTACGATTCATGATAAAGCGAGAATTATGTGGGGCATTTAGATATGAAGGGGAGCAGAATTTGCTACCCCCAAATACATCTTTTTGATATAAGGATTATTTTAAGCTTATTATTTTTTAAGAAACTGCAGATACAGGAGAAGCTCTGAAAACTGAGTACAAGTTACCCTTATATCAGACACATTTATATTTATAAGGAAAGTCTCTTATTTGTAAGGGTGTCTCCTTCTCTAGCAGGAGAGAAGGATGACTATAAATCTCTAGAAACTCTTATCACTAGAGAAGATGACAACTTAAATCTGCATAACAACCTTACTCTTGTTTATTGTGCTTTTCCTGGTCCCCTTCCATAACTGCCACCCCCCAAACATCTTTTGTCTTTAGCTGGGGATGGTTTTAAGTTGATGGCTTGGGCCATTTCAGAGAGTTGCTTAGTTTTCCTGGCCATCTCTCACATATACTGGAAGTATACATGTTATTAAACTTCTTTTGGTTTTCTCCTGTTAATCTGTCTTTAATTCCAGGGTGGTTCTCAGCCAGGACACTAGAATGGTAGAGGGAAAATTATTTTTCCTTCTCCACAGTTGTTAAAATATATTTTAAAGTTAAAATAATATGACCAAAATGAGAAATAGCATTTTTAAAAATAAGAAGTCTCTTTTATCAGTCATCTAAGAGTTTGTTATCATTTGTCATAGAGCTTATCAAAGAAATCTAAATACTGCAATAACTAAAACTAGTCTTTTTATAGTAGGCAATATGGTTATTTCATTACTTATGCTAGGACCCTTGCTTGTATTTACTTCTGCAGTATTTAGATTTCTTTGATGTTAAAAAAAGGCTCAAAATGGAGTCATTTGTGCTAAGCCCCACAGCAGCAAACCAAGACTCAATATATAATCTAGTTGCAGTTTCAGCCTCTCCTAGGAATGCAACCTTTAGCTAGTCAACATGGAGACCTGGTTAGGACTAGAAAACTAATCTGCCTAATA
Source organism: Pteropus vampyrus (assembly GCF_000151845.1). Taxonomy (NCBI): domain Eukaryota; kingdom Metazoa; phylum Chordata; class Mammalia; order Chiroptera; family Pteropodidae; genus Pteropus; species Pteropus vampyrus. The sequence goes on along the minus strand of NW_011889257.1, from coordinate 431,060 downwards.
GACTCTAGCCTTTTCCCAGAGGAAGATGGCCTTGCCTGAAATATTCTTTACTGGAAACTTATTATTTTCCCATCCCTTCTACCTCTAAAAGCCTTTTATTCTGTACAGCTCCTTGGAGTGCCTTTCCAGTTGCTAGATAGTATGCTTTCCAATTCCTGAATTGTTGAATAAAGCCAATTAGATTTTTAAATTTACTCAGTTGAATTTTGTTTTTTTTAAACAATGTTTAATTCCTTTCTAGACCTTATAATCTTGAATGTTTAAATATTTGTTTTATTCTAAAGGTAACATACTTAGGTGACTCCTGTGTGTGTGTGTGTGTGTGTGTGTGTGTGTGTGTGTGTGTGTGTATTGTGCTGGAGGTATTCTATCAGAAATTGTACCAAAAATAAAGTCCTCTTTTACCTTGGCTTTCAATATAAACAAATATCGAAGCAACACCCTTGGGAAAATAATTGTTATATATGATTTCTATATGAGTCAAAACCATGGCTGCTGGGATAGAAGCCCTTTGCCAGTTGACATGCTCTTGGCTCCCTTTGCTGTACTCTAACATTCTAGGACTACCTGTTTTTATCAGTTTAACATCATATACCTTGTTGTATAGATGGCTAAATTTAGTTTTACAGATCCTGGTTGACTATATTTCTATTTGACCGGATAACCCAGCTTTCTTGTTTCCTCCTTTGCAAGTCTGACCCAGCAATACTTGTTTCTTGACCCAGATAAATGTTACAAATGGGTACTTCGTGCCTGGAAAGTTCCTTGAATTTTTAGAATAAAAGATACCCTCTAAATACCAACTTTTACATTATCGATTGCTTGCTAGAGTGTGCTTTATATATATCCTGTCCAACCTAATTTTCTCACTAAAAAACTTTGCCATCTTGCCTGCTGAGACTTCCTTTTCACTACTTTGTGTTGGCTTCTCTCCTCTCTCTGCCCATGCTGTGATAAAATCACTATGGTTAAAGCTAAAGTCAGACCTTTTAAAACCCTAATTAAGTATTGTTTCTTTTCCTATCTATGATAAAATATCACTGACCAGAAATCCAAAGAGTATCAGGGGAAAAAAAACATAAATAACTCCCCAAAATGTAAGGATACACATCAGTAAAGAGAAAAACAACTTCTTGAATCATGCCGTCATGCTGGGGCACTTTCGTGAGGCTTATGTATAAAGTGGTACTTTTATAGCCACTGGTCAGAACTGTAATTGGAATAGCTGTTGCTGCTAGTACTGCTATTATTGCTAGCATCTCAAAAATGAGAATTGCTTTTTATCTTTTTACCTTAAACAGATAGCATAGCAAAAAATGGATTTATTCATAAATTCTAAAGATTGAGAAAGACCTCAAGCTGAAAGCAGGTCAGCTTTAGCTTCATAAGCCATAAGTCCTGAGCATTTCAGAAAAATGAGTTTTCCAGAAGTTTAGACAATTTTCGTGAATTATGAAGTCCTTGAACTTGTTGGGTCTATAATTTTTCAGGAGAGTGGAAAATCACCCAGAAAATGACTAAGAAGACTTTTAATGCATTGCCATATAGTTGTTAAAGTTCAAGTGGTAAACAAATAAAAGATGGAAATGTCATTCTGGTTTCTAAATATACCATAATTTCTTTATGAGATTCCTCTTATCAAGAAACTTCCGCCCTTAGAATTCTTTGACATCTAATTTGTTGAACTGTTTATAAAACATAGAAATGTGAAGATGCATTAATGTTGTTTACAAAATATTCATCGACCAGACTAGAAAAAAAATCCACTTTGAACTCTTAACTGTTGAATATAGTCTGATTTTGGTACATTATTAGGGAGCTTGCTTTGATGTTTCTATTCCTAGGAAAAAATTGAACATGAGGCTTCTCTTGACTTTGTGTGGTACATTAGATTATGGTTTAGCAAATAACCATCCTCTCCCTGTCCATCACCATGGGAAGATTGCATCCACCATATCCCATTGATATTGGGCTTGGCCGTGTGACTTGCTTTGGCCAATAGGATGCTGGTGAGTGGGATGTGAGTAGATGTTTGAAATGTTCCAGTGCAGTTGTTGTCCTATAGGCTTCTGCCATGAAATATACATGCTCCAGCTGGCTCTCTGGTCCAAGGAGGACAATACTCATGTGAAACAGACTCGAATCCAATCTGCAGTTTAAAATTAAGCCTCAGCCCAGTCAGTTGAAATCTCAGCTGATCACACAGATGTATGAGCAAGAAACAAATGCCTATTGTTATATTTCATGAGTTGAGAGTGATTCGTTATACAGGAAAAACTAATTGAGACATTTGGCATTAGTGATTTTAACATTTACAACTTCAACTCTCATCTTACAAGTCCATAGAATTGAGAAACTTGAAATTGAGATTTTAGCACTCATCTAGCAAGTGGGGCAGCACTTCCTTTTCAGTGTAAATTTGTTTCCTATTCATTGCATGCATATTTTATGGAAAGAAAGAGTATTCTAAGGTGGTATTTGAGAATTAAGAGTTTGAGACTTAATTTCTGTGAATAGCTAAGGTTTACCATACATTTAACTTTAGGGTGGAGAATTTGTGATTTACACTACTTAGCTGTATACATTCCATTTGGCACAGCAGATTAGGAGGCCTTATTGCCAGTTTTTCTTCATTTATATAAATGATGAGGTATGCATGTATAAAACAGGGGGAATGTGGAAAGCTTCAAAGGCTGGGTCATACAACAGAGGAACATGAAATTCCTGAAGTAGATAAATCTGAAAGTTAGAAGACTGAGATCAGAGCATCTTTGAGTTTTTTTTTTTTAAATTAATTTCTCCTTGAAAGCTAAACAGCTTTTCTTGTTTCTCTCTGAGAAGGCACAGAGGTAAATAATATAGGAGACACTATTGGTGCAGATGCCCATAGCAGAAACCACTTATTAACACACCTTTTGTTAGCTTTCTTCCTTTTGTTGTCCCTTTTCTACTCTCATTGTGATTTCTGGGATCACTTCCAAACTAGTTGTACCGAACTCCTTGCCTTAGGGTCTGCTTTTGGGGGAGCCTAAAATTCTAGATTGTACTCTGTGACTTTTGTTATAACTGATACAGGAATCCCATGAATAGAGAAGAAACTAGTCTTTGTTTTGTTATTGGGATTTATTGTAAAAAAGAGAGATAATACAAGAATCTCAGTAAATTTTAAGAAAGAAAGAATATAGTCATATTTTAATATAAAATATTACAGAAATATTAGAAACAGGTAGTCATAAATTATTCAACCAGTTTATTGTTTACTACTTTGTTGAGTTTATATTCCCAGTACTTGTTACATAATAGGAAAAGATTCTGGAATCAGTGAATGAAAGAATAGATAGAACATAGCCCAGTCTCTCCAAGAGCTCGTAGTGAAGCTAAATTTTTGGTATAATCATAGATACAGTTAATGAAATGGACTCATAGTGTAGTTATAGAGCCAGCTATGTAAACATGCCCCAGCAGTGTGATATATGCAGTAACAGAGAAAATGATTAGGTGCTGTAAAAACACAAGGAAGGTGTAACTAACTCAGTCTTCCTGAAGGAGATGATGGGTAAATTGAGTCTGAGAGGAGTGAGCTTGACAGACCAGTGGGTGAGGAAAGAAGTTCCAGACAGGGAGAGGGTATGGTCAAGGGCATATTTCCAAAAAGCATGCATATTTTGGAAATAGCGAGTTTTTGGTATGGTTGAAGTATAGGGTGAATATAGTGCAGTATAAAGAAGTAAGGAAAACCCATGGAACCGGAACCCTTGCCTTTAGACTCTGTGTTTAGAGAGCCCTGTTCTCGTCCTCTGATGGTTATATTCTCTTTATGAGGTGAGAAGTCCATGGAGCTAATGGGATATGTCCACCCAGAGTTTAAGAGTCCCCTTTGAAACAGTGCTCCAGGTGCCTGAGACTTTGGAATTTTCTTCCCAAATACTTCAACCCATTTGCAGGACCTACACATTTTTTCTTCCCAAAGTCTGTCTTCCTGAGGGAGGATTATAACACCAATGTTTATATCCTTGGGTCTGAGGAGTGGACAACAGGCATCTGTTTGAGGATAGAGCTTAGACATACAGCTTGGGGTGTCCATAGATTTGTTAAAGAGGCTCCTCATGGCATGAGAAAGAGCCAGATAGAAAAATGGGGCTGGGTAAAAAAGGTGAAGAGATTAAGAAGTACAAATTGGTAGTTACAAAATAGTCATG
>NW_011889257.1:383045-422782 GCF_000151845.1 Pteropus vampyrus | reverse complement strand
AAAAAAAAATCCCAACTTGTAGTATGTTAAACAAAATTCAACCAAGTAAATTTGAAGATCTAATTGGCTTTATTGAATGATTCCTGAATCAGAGAGCATCCCGTCTAGTAAGTAGAGAGGTGCTCCAAGGAGTTGTGCAAAATAGAAGACTTTTATAGGAAACTGGGCAGGACAAGAAAGTTATTAGTAAAGAAAAAAAACTGTTTCAGGCAAGGTCACGTGTCTATGGAGGAAGCGTGGCAGGGGTGCTACCAGGCACATTATCTCACTAGTGTTGATCAGGAAATTGCATTTTAAAATTCCACTCTTGGAAGGGGCTGAAACTACAATTAAGTCTTGGTTTGCTGTCCTGGAGGCAAGTGACCTCACCTTGGGCCTGTTATTCCTTTTTCTTTAACAAGTGTTTGCTGATTTCCATAGTAATAAATACTCCCATTATAACTTATTTCAGGCTACTAACAAACCATTACTGAATGTAGAGTTGGCGGGCAGTGTGCACAGCTGGCTTTAGCAGGCCCATGTGAGTCAACTCCAGCATACTATTGAAAGAAATCTTCAGAAATAAAAGTTTTGGAAGATTATCAGTAGAAAGAAGAGTTGATTGGGGGTGGGGAGATGGTGAGTTGCAAAACTAAATAATCTTAAGTGACTAAGAGGGTTTCCTTTTAGGGCAGCCATCAAAGGTGTCAGGGATAAGAGGCTTGATTTGGATCAACTGTCCTTGCGGTATCAGGCAGGTGCAGCCTAAAACCTAAGTCTTTTCCCAGGATAGCTAATACAATATTTATGAAATTTCATTTGGGGATCTCTCAAGAAGGTGTTGTTTAGGGTAAGTAGGAGATTATTTTTCAAAGGCATCAATGGCAATATGGAGGCTCCCAAGGAAATAAGAACTGGGTTTATGGACCAGTAGTAGGCAATCTAGTATTGTTGTATGTAAATGCTGCAGGCTGCGGGGCTGTCAAGGGCTGATACTGAACCCAGAGCCACAGCCTTGCTCCAGTGGAGCAACATTTGCCCAATAGGGCACCTTTTTCTAATTCACAGAAAAGCATTCTATATGGAAGCTGAAATCTTGAGTATACTCCCCTCCCCAAGAATATTCGCATTTTTAAGGAGACATGTGGACACGATGGTGAGAAGAAATGATTTAATATTGATGGAAATTCAGATATTGAGGCAGAATGATGAATAAGATGTTTTTAGTTGGGGCAGCCTACGATAGTCTCTTAAATGATATGTAATATTTATTCAGATGGTTGACTCTGTCGATTGTCTCCATTAGGCCTGGTAAAGCTAACTAACTCCATATCCAAATTGAATTTTTTTTTGTTTTGTTTACTCACACAAGTGAGTAATTTTTTCCAAATATAAGGCAAAATAGAATTACAAACTTTTTTTCCTAAATTCTTAAAAGGTAGAAATTTAGCAGATAATCTGCGTGACACAATCACTATATCTGAGATCCATCCATTGCAATGTGGAAACCCAGAGCTCAGAGTTCTGTTTGTTGGCATTTTAGAATCAGATGGTTCTCTCTTGTGGTGACTCTGCTGATATCTCTTCAATTGAGCTCAGTTGAGACAGTTTAATTCTTGTTGCCTTGCTGGATACTTGGTCCTTATGATGTACCAAATTAAATCTGATGTTTTCTTGGCTGGTTTGTTGAATGTTGTTTTCCTATTTGCTTTGAGATGTTTTGTTTCTGTAGCAATACAGTGAAACTCAGTTATTGCCCTTTTGGCATCAGCACTTCAGGACTTCAAAAATGTGTAATGATAATTATGGACTTCTAAAGTGGAGTTCAGTCTTTGAATAAAAGACTTATCTCAGTCACTAAATATGATTAATTGAAGTAAGCCCTCTTTCTCCACACCAAACACTCAAAAATGCTTGTTTTTTTCTAATAACAGTTGTTGACTGTTGGTCTATTGCATGAGGGAAACCTGGAATATTTGTGGTCCTGGCAGGTTAAAAGATAAGACAGTCTTTAAGGTGAAATAGTTAAGCTATCCGTTCACTTTGTATTGGCATTTGAAGACAACAAATTGCCTAGTTATTTAATAAGGTTAATAGCTTGGGTTTTAAGAGCCAGGAAACATGTTTTCTCCTCATGCAAATAGAAGAAATATTAGTATTAAATATTTAATATCTAAAATTGGACATTATAGGACAGTGCCAGTGTAAACCAGAGACTTCAAAGATGAGTTTGGCAGGATTTATTTATAATGTTGATTATAAATACAGTATGCATTTACAATGAAAATTTCATTATTATGGAAATATCCAGAATAGGTGGCCACTTAAATATTTGCATAATTCAGCCAATGGTGGTTGTAGTTTTAAAAGTAATGTGAATAGTATAATATGAAATTGTCAGGGAGGAAGCATTTTTCCTCCTATCCTTCTAAGTTCTTTGGCTGATCAGTAACCAAATTAACATAAGCCAGATTAACAGGAGAGAAACAAATTTAATTACGTATGTAAGAATATGAGACCCAAGGACAAATCAGGCAATTGAAGCTTATATGTCATTCTGAACTAAGGAATGGATAGGAGTCTGTGACTTCAAAGAGGAGGAATATAACTTACGGGAAGATGGGAAAAGCAAATGCATGGTAAACAAATGTTTGTCCTGTCATGTAGAGACAAAGGGACACAGAGGCAACTGAACAAGCAGACCCTGCCAAGTGCCCCCCAGCCTACCACACCTAGCTCATACTTTTTGTCATTATCTTTGATAAAAACTCTCTTCCTGGACCAGGCCCTCTATCTCCATTCTTTTAGGCAGTTAAGAGAGGGAAGTATAAAAGAAAACTTCCTGAGTCTCCTGTTTTTTAAAAATAATTGGCCTAAAATAATCCTCGTGCCACAGAGACACATTTTGGGATGGCAAATTTTGCTCCCTTACAAAATTATAAAATAATCAACTCTAAAAAGTAGCAGATATAAGTCACTGTAATACTCTTAATTAACAGCGTCAAGAAAATGATGATAAATTTCCTGATAGTGGGTTTTGAAACGTGAGACATTGTGGATTGCAAGAAGAGTTGGAAGGTACAGTGAAATTGTATGGCCCTGAAGCTCAGGTACGTGTGTACCTTTGGCTGAAGAATTGTGGTAGCGAGGCCAGAACTAACTGCTTCCTAGGAAGGGTGAAATTCATTCACTTTCCCTTACGGCCTGCCAACCAATCAAAATACACTTTCCTTATATAGAAAGGACGTGCAAGTCTGTAACTATGAGGAAGTATAAGACGTGTATAAAAGGGAAAGCCGTGCTGCGAATCGCGGGTTCAGCCTTTGGATGTGAATCCGCTGAGGCAGTGCCAGCATCAAAAACACTACTTCCTGCTTATAGCCTCGGTGTCCCCTCTCTCTGTCAGAGTATCCTGCAACAATGTGTCTCTCCTTTCAGAGACAGTTATACTTTTTAACCAATTAAGTGTTTCTAGGGAAATATAGAAGAGGAAGGAAATACCCGCAAAGTAGCAGGTTGACTAAATCAACTCTTGTGATCTATGGAATCGCTTCTATGACAGCCAAATTACGATGATGCACTACTAGACAACAGGATTCATTCTGAAAAAAAAATTTTGTCCTTAGGCAATTTCATCATAGTGTGAACATCATAGAATACACTTACACAAACCTAAATGCTATAACCTCCTACACACCTAGGCTATATGGTATAGCCTATTGTTCCATAGGAGAAGAAAAATAATTTTTCCTTTACCCTTCTGGGTCATTGGCTGAGACATTCCTGTAATAAAAGACAGATTAACAGGAGAAAAGCAAATAAAAGTTTAATAATATGCATACCTCCTGTATACATGGGAGAGACTCAAGAAAATAGATAAAGCCACCACCTTAAATTCCATCTCTAGCTGAAGACCGAAGATATTGGGGTGGGGAGTAAGTTATTGGAAGTTACCAAGAAAAGCACAGCAAATTAGGGTAAGGTTATTATGTAGATTTAAGTCTTATCTTCTGCATTGATGAGAGTTTCTAGACATAAGGTCTTCCTCTTCCTGGTACAGAGAGAGAGAGGCACCCTTAAGAATGGAACTGTCTCTTATAAATGTAAATGTCTCTTAGGAAGGATAACTTCTACTTGGTTTTCAAAGTGTCTCCCATGTCTGTTCTTTCTTAAAATTAACCAGCCCAAAATAATTCTTATGCCAAATAGACATATTTTGGGATGACAAATTCTGTTCTGCTACAGTTTCTAGGCTACAAACTGGTACCGCATGTTATTGTACTGAATACTGTAGGCAGTTGTAACACAATGGTAAGCGTTTGTGTGATGCTTTGTGCTATGATGTTAGCATGACTGTGGCATCACTAGGCAATAGGGATTTTTCAGCTTTATTATAATTTTATGGGGCCATCATCTTATATGCAGTTCATCACTGACCAAAGCATTATGTGGCACATGACTGTACTCTCAAATCCAGCTGACTGCATTAGGGACGAAGTCACGTTGGTTATATGGACCGGCATTTATATGATTTTGTGCTATATATGCTTTGTGTATAAATGAAAGACTTGTCCAACTACTCATACACTCTTCTCAACTGCTCCTTTCTTCAGCTTTGCAGAATTTCAATTAAAATATACATTCACTTTCCTTAAAAGTGTGATTTTCTAATGAGCTCCTTTTTATGTATCTCTTATTTGATGGCACTAGTCTTGTTTATGAAACAGCAGTATCTAAACTCAGGGAAAATACCTTCCTCCCTGTTCACCCAAAACCCAATTCCTGCCCTAACAAAAACCTTGTCAATGCTAAGAAGCTCTGAGAAAAGAATATAGTTGTTTAATCTTCCTTAAAGGAATTGGAAAACCAAGCCATACTTGTACCTGGATTCCATAGGTAACTTTTATTTGTTAATATAGCTTGTGAATTAAAAAAAAAGTGCAAGAAGCTTTTTATCATACAAATATAAGACCTTTACCATACAGGACCTTTTTAATTCTAGAACTCTATTACTACTTAGACAGGGTGATGTGATCCCTATGAAACATTGGCTGGGGGTAAAATATGGAATTTTATATGTATAATAAAACTTGTATTGTGTAGGTCGATGGGTGTTTTTTATTTTTTAGAAAGGCAATTTCCTTTTGGGTGGAGAAAAGGGACCCCTCAGTGAGCAGTAAATAATGAATGGAATAAAATTTCATCAGCGTATGATAGTTCATCTGACTATTGATCATGTTTTAACCTGGTGACAGGGAGAATATCTTCAACTCAAACCTTTTCCTGCTTAACTGAAAACAGATAAATATACTAACTCCTAGGAAAATATGGCAAAGTCGGCATTTTTATTTCTATTTTAGTTTTCTAGATATATGCAGTGTAGTCTCTTTTTTTTCTTCTCCTAACCACATCTGTCCTAACAGCATTACATTTTAAAGTATAATGTCTCCTTTCAATCACTGTGACTGTTAACTTTATCATCTTCAAAAGCTTCCCCAGAGGTTGGTCTCTTTAGAAGCAGAAATTTTTCTTAACTGGTCTACCAAGATTTTTTGATCAGGGGATTTGTCCAAAAACAGAGGTTTTTTATATTTTTTTCCTTACACACTTGTGTTCTTAGAGGTCAACCAGTGAAAAGTATGGAGGCCCCAGGAGGACTCCAGAGCCTCAGAGTTAGTGTAAGCCACTTTGGCTATTTACATTATAAAATGATGTGATTAAAAGCCAGTTCTAGAGAAAAATGCTTCTCTGATTGTGTAGCAGTTCTGCTATTACCTTGCGCACAGCTGGGGTGAGCTTTGATGCCTTAAGGCCCTGATTTTTTCATAGATTAGAAGGAATCTGTATAGCAGGTTTTATTGATAAATTTGCTTTTCTCCCTGTATAAGTAGCACAGTGGACAGCTGGTTTTTTCAAGTAGAGCAGCACTGAAAAAGTGACTCAAAGGGCATGTTGTAGAGAGTGTGGGGTAATCATAAGTCAAGGTAAGTATATTGATGTTACCATGGTACCCCTTTGGAAATACTTAATGCCTGCAATGTTCATCCATGGACAATAGATGAGTAAGATTTAATAGCTATCATTTCCATCCCTCCAGGCTTGGGCACATTTTCTATAGCTACAACAGAGCAATAAAATGAGATTTGAAAGAATCCCACATGCATTATGTATGTAACTTTTGTATTTTAACATGTAACCTTGCGGTTGGTTACTTCTTAGACCTACCCCATCCTCATTCTTCCCCAGGTTGCTATTCAATTTCATGTCCTTGCCCAATAAGTTAGAAACTCTTTTGAGCACAGGAACCAGGCCCTTTCTTGTTCCCCTCTACCACATGACACAATGCTTTGCATCTATTAGGTATTCAGTACTGATTTTAGATATTCAATGCAGATTTTTAAAACAGCATACATATTGAGAATGTGTTACAATGTTAGGAAATTATACAGGGGATAAACTTTTGTATTTACTGATACCTGCATTTGGTGAATGACTGTCACATTTGTTCATTAAATGTGGAGATCTTTGTCATCTTCACTGTCCTGGCCTTTTCCTCTTCTCTATCTTTTCTTCTAGAGAGCTCATCGTTTCTCATAACTTACATCAATCATCTGTATTGAAGACTCTCCAACCTAGAGTTTAAAGCTTGTCCTCTGGTTTAATTTCTACTTACATTTCTTGCTACTACTTCAAACTCAATCATGTCTAGAGCTCTCACCAGAATAAACTTTTTTCTCCTAAGTTCTGTGTTGGTCAATAATTGTGCCATTCATCAGTTTGGAAATGCTTTATTTTTGTTTCTCACTACTGCTTCTATTACTTAATTTCATTACATTCGTGCACTTGTTATCTCTTAGATTAATTTCTTTTCTATTCTTGTTGTCAATCACTTAGTCTAGACATGACCTCAAGCCATGCTTATTTTGCAGCATCTTAACTAGTCTTTTTGACTCTATTTACTTTCTTCTCTAGCTTAGGAGTTGACAAACCTTTTCTGAAAAGGGCCAGATAGCCCACAGACAGATTATAACTTTTTAAATGTGTTCTACTCTTCTCCTTCTGGCCTGAGAGAGGGAGCAAGGAATTGGGCCTTTTCCTCCTGACTACTGTGCACTGGGGAGGGTGAGGGTCAAAGGCATATAAAAACATCACAAAATTTCAACCATTTTAAATGCACCTTTTTCTTGGTTAGGTGTTTGGTTGCTGTAGATCTTTGACTAGTGTTGAGAGCTCTTACAAAGTTATTTTAGTCAGTCTATAGTTATTTAAAAAATGTTTCTATGGAGGAATGAGGGCCTTGAGCTTCTTAGTCTGCCATCTCACTGATGCCACTCTCAGAATATGAATTTTGAAATAGAGGAGAACATATATGAATAAAGAAACAGTTTCATTTGGAAAGTGTATACTTAGGCTCAAAGGCTCAATGAGCTTGTTTTGTGAGATGTACTAGTAACAGTTTTGGACATCTCTGCCTGGAATAGGAGCTAGGCCCAGAGATCCATTTGAGTATATCTGACAGCTTAGTGGGGTAGGTCTGTAGGAGACCAATTACAAGAGGGAATGGGATGATTTCTGGAAGATAATTCATTCAGGGCTCCAGATTATAAAAGCCACAAGGTATTGGAAGTTGTATGTATCCAATGGGAAGTACTGTGACCATGGTGACAGAGGAGACTATTTTAGTCTAGAGACTAGAGAATATTTTAAATATGGAGACATTTCTTTGTCATGCAATTAAATCTATTATTCTATTTATTTTAGTGCTTTTGGGCTTAAAAATGACTTTTTTACACAGTGCATGTGTTTATCTATTTGCATCTATTTCTCTGCATAGCTTTGTCAGAAGTAGGACTCTCAGTATTCACCACTGAAGGAGGCAAGTTGAGGAGATTAAAGAAATAATGTCAAGTATGAACTGATAGAATTTGTTCAAGAGTATATGTGAGACACTCCTTGGTGACTCTTAGAAATAAGCGATTAAGTGGCATATGTGGGGGATACTTGTATGAGGCTGTAAATGCTAGAGGGTTGGTGAGATCCAGAGCAATTCAGTTCTCTAACATGAATGGGATTCTCTAGACCGATGAGGTCTGAGGATACTGTGCAGTGATAAAATTAATTTAAAAATAAATATCCTATGAAAATATTTTTTTCAAACCATTTTCCACTGTATGCTGTGGGGAAAATCCGAGAGTCAATATATACATTCTGTGACACATTGGGTCATCTAGAGTTTCCTCAATATCGTGGAATTTCTGTGAGGCCTGCACTTTGGTCTGGCCTGCCATTAGCCAATCTTGAGCAGTAAGTAATGCTTAGCATTACGAGCTCCAATGTTGTTTTTATGCTTGATGAGGAAACAACTGTAGCTAGCATTCCATTTCATTTGCAGAGTGGAGATTACTGGGTCCTCTGAGTAGATATTTATGGTGATTATTGATATCAGTTCTGTGTTGCTAGGGAATTCAAGTGGAGGCTCACTCAAAATGGCTAAAGCCAATCACTTGTAGGTGATTGAATTATATCCTGAAATATGGCTCTGGAAAATGGAAGGTACTGGAAAACTGCTTTGTAGAAAATGAATGTTTTGAATCTTGCCAAATAGTTCATAAAATTTCCCATTTCTTCTAATATAGGCAGACATATTAAATTTAATTTGCCAAGTGATATAACCTTGACAAGTTTGCCAAGGAATACTCTATAGATAAAATTAAAAAGAGGTAGGAAAAGAATATTTCTATATTTCACAATGCACAGTTACTTTTTGAGCATAGAAAAGATCAGGAAGATAGCACTTTATTCCCTTAAAAACAAACTTACTTTTTTGTCCATTAGAACAGGGGTCCTTAAACCCTGGGATACTGACTGGTACTAGACCTTAGCCTGCTAGGAACTGTGCCACACAGCAGGAGGTGAGCAGTGGGATGCAAATGAAGCTTCATATGTATTTGCAGCTGCTCCCCAGCACTAGCATCCCTGCCTCAGCTCCACCTCAGATCATCAGGCATTAGATTTTCATAGGACCACGAACCCTATGGTGAATTACACATGTGAGAGATCTAGGTTGTGTGCTCCTTACAAGAATCTAACACCTGGTGATCTGAGGTGGAGCTGAGGCAGTGATGTCTGTGCTGAGGAGTAGCCGCAAATACAGATTAACATTACCAGAGAGGTTTGACTGCACAGAGACCATAATAAATCAATTGCTTGCAGATTCATATATCAAAACCCTATCAGTGAGTGGCAAAAGACAAGCTGCATCTGGTGGCAGGCTTTATAGTGGCAAGTGAATTGATGTACTTCAATTGTACAGCTGCATCTGGTGGCATCTGATTCTGCACTATGGTGAGTTGTATAATTACTTCATTATATATTGCAATGTAATAATAATAGAAGTAAAGTGCACAATAGTAAAGTGCTTGAATCATCCCCAAATCACCACTCCATCCCATTCCATGGAAAAGTTATCTTCCACAAAACCAGTCTCTGGTGCCAAAAAGGTAGGGGATCACTGTATTAGAAGACTTTTATTTATTTATAGTTTTAAAAATAAAATTGCATTCATATTTCATCCTCTTTGTGCCCCTCACCCTGCTACTTTTTTTCCCTGATCTTTTCTTTTTTCATACAATAAGATCACCATTCACTTAGATATTAACCTAGAGGCCTGGGAGTGATGTTTTTCCTCTCTTTCTCTCCTTTGTCCCTATATGAAACTAGCCACCAAGTCCTGTCATTTATGAAGTAAAATTTTTAGGAGTAAACTTTCTTGATTTTATTCTCTCTTCTGCAACCTTTTGGAGGCTACGAGGGTTCCAACCCCTCACAGTTTCTCGTGTGAGCTCATTTCTTATTAACTGAGCTTCCGCTTTCCATTGTCATTACCTCTGCCATCTAATTCATCTTCACTCTGCTATCGGAGTCATTGTTCTCATATGTAATTCTGTCTTGTCTCTCTCCTGTTTCAAAGTGCCTGTTTGCTTTCCATTCAGTACCTTCAGTTCAAGCTATTGCTCTGTGTGGCAGATTAAAGAAGGCCATATATTCTTGATACTCCTCCCATTGAAAAATGAGGTCTTTGTTAACTCCCATTAAATATGGATGGGCTCTGTGACTGCTTTGACTGAAAAAAAAAAAAGACTCAAGTATGCTGTTGCAATTTCGGGGCCCAGGAGTTAAGAGACTAGCTTTACGTATTTCCCCATTCTGGGACCATTCACTCTTGGAACACTCTCTCTTATAACCCAGCCACTATCCCATGGGAAGTCCAAGCCATGTGAAGAGGCCAAGTGTAGATACTCCCATTGACAACTCTAGCCATGCTCTCAGCATCAGTTTCCAGCCATGAGAGTAAGCCATCTTTTTTTTTTTTTTTTGAGAGTGAGCCATCTTGAACCTCTAGCCCAAGTGGTTGAGCTTTCAGATAGGCTGCAGCCCCAGCAAACCAACATTTGACTACAAAAGCATAAACTTCAAAAAGGAACCACAGAGTAAGTCCAGCCAACCTAAAGAAACAGAAGAGATATTAGTGAACTGTTGTTTTAAACCACTGAGTTTTGAAGTGCTTTCTTACATAGCAGTAGATAACCGGAAGAGCTTTGTGATTCTGCTTTGACCTGCTCTTCTAGGCTCATATCCTACAATTATCCTACAAGCACGCTATATTTTAGCCAGTCTGTAAATACTTGCCAAGTTCTTTTGTGACTCGATGTGTTTGCACATGCTATGTCTTTGCCTGGGATACACTTGTACTCCTTGTCCACCTAGCAAATTCTTATTTTCTTCATGACTTAGCTTGTGTCACCTCTTCTGGAAAGACATCTTTTCTTCTTCTGGGTAGAATTGGTTTCTCCTTCCACTGAACTCCTACTGTAGCCTGGATCACAGCTCTTATTACACTCTATCATAATTGTTTATGTGATTGCTTTCCTCACTTCTACCTGGAGGATAGCGATCATGTTTTATTTAGCTATCTCTGGTGCTTAGCAGTGCTTTAGCATAGAGTGGACTGTGCATCTGTTTCTGTAACTGTGTGTGATGATGAGTGTATATATGTGTAAAGGGGTAAGGTATATTTGTGAACCTGGGGCAAAAATATATAAGTATAATATAATAGATTATCTTAGGTTTTTTTCTTTTCTGATAAAATATAATTCACTGTTTGAATGTCTGATGCCAAAAATTCCTCAGGAGTAGTAGTTCTAACTAGTAGGCTTTCAAATTCAATTTCAGACAAGGTAAATATTACATAGACTTGTTTATTAATTTTAGAAACTACTTTTGGACAAAGTATCAAAATTCAGTGATAAATATGTATATATTTTAGTGTACTATCAAATCAACTCATTAATCTCGTAGTCTAATGATTACATTTATGAAATTATGTCTAATATATTAAATGTCTTTACTTTGAGAATATGCCTATCCTAGTTATGATAGGATAGGTAATACTACAGTAACGACAGTGACCATAAGAAATCCTCTACATTTCAGTGGCTGCAGATAGACTTCTTATTCACATAAAGTCTGTGACAGTTCTAGAGATTCTCCATGGAAGCTTCCTTCCAAGGAGTGAGTGGCTCAGAAATCCAGGCAGATACTGTCTTGTAATTCTACCTTCACGACACATGGCTCCACATTTGCTGACGACAGGGGTAAGAGAAGAAGGGTGATATAAGACTTTCTCACTACCTCAGGTGTGTGGCAGGCTGACCCTGCCTGACCATTTCCTGCTCGAACGAGTTAGTTCCTGACTGCATCCCCTCCCCAGGACTCTCTGGCTGATGCAGCAGTCTGAAAACCCACTTAAATAATTAAGCCGGTTTTCTTATAGTTTGGCAGCCAATCAATGTTCTCCTTATGTTCTCTTTCCTTACGTGGAATATCTATATCTGTGCAGGAATATGGAAGTACAAGATGGCATAAAACTGCTCGCCATGTTACAATCGGGGCTCAGCCTTTGGATAAGAATCCGCTGAGCCAGTGCCGGCATCAATACATGCCCCTTCCTGCTTATAGCCTTGGTGTCCCATCTCTCTGTTCGAGAATCCCGCAACGCAGGGTGAAAATGAAACATATCTCTTCCATTCCCTTCCATTCACAGTATATTTGCCAGAATTAATCACACAGTCCTGCCTATTTGTAATAGGGCCTATTGCATAGGAAGGTGAAAGTGATTAGATTTGGTGAGTACTAGTAATCTCTTTCTTATCTCTCTAGCTTATTGGGAGGTTAACGTAATTAGTCTTTGATCTGTTAGTTTTGTAAGAACTTTGATCAGATGCAATAAAATTTGATTGTAATTCTAGATAGACTAGATTATTTCTAATATTCCTCAACTAAAATTCTATGGTATGTAGGAAATTTATTAACAGAAATGGAAGTGGTAGATGAAATTTCTGTCCTGTGAAAGAGATGGCTGACTAGTAAAATCAGCCTAAAAATGTGTAATATCTGTGTATAGTTTGTTTTTTGCAGAGCCTGCAGTATGGATTATTTTCTAAGACTGATTTTGTGATACATGAACTTGCCATATGTATAGTGGAGTATGGCTTTTTCATCAAGATTGGGTTTTGATATCAAACAATTATACATACTCAATGTGTCTTCAACTTCTTCCTTATTTCCACTTTCAGGAATCCAGTATGGCTCCTCCCACCCTTTAGTATCTCTGTTACAGTATTATGTAATTTATAGAATCTGAGTACAAGACAAAGCATTATTCAAAGTTTAAATCCTAACCATCTCAGTAGTTTGGGCTTGTGTCAGGTTTCTTAAATGCCGCATTTGCGTTTTCTCTCTAGTAATTGTGGGAAAGAGGGTCAAGGAGAGGCGGCAATAAGTATGGGAACATCTGGGTCCTATTGTGTAGCTACAATCAGTGTCATCATTAATCTTTGAATCCTCACCCCCATTTACTAATAAACAGTGAGTTCATCCAGAGTAACACAGCAATCAAAGTTAAGTGGCAAAGTTAATTGGAATCCAGCAGCCTCCATATCCCGAGTCTTTAGTCATTCCTCTCTGGTAAGCTCAAGAGTACTGAATGAGCCTGGTTGTCCTTTTGACTAAGAAAGGGAGATAGAAAGAAGTGATTGAAAAGAAGATGATGGGTTGAGATTTTGAAGTTCCTTGTTATTTTCCTTTCAGGTTGCAGACTTCAGCCACAGTGGCTTGAGGGGGAGAATGACCAGGGATCCCCTGGTGCTGGTCTTTCTCTTTTTGGTCTTCTGAAGTTAGAGGCACAAGATTCAGCAGGAGAGGAGAGGAAGAAGGACAGAAGAAGGCAGCCTGCAGGGGAAGCCTGATGATCTTTACATATTTCCCTTTACCCTATGTACATGTGATTTAACTTTTGGACTCCACCAGCTTGAATCATTTATTAAGGTGACTAGTGTGCTTCTCCTCCAGGGTTTCTGTGAGGACATGCTCCACCAGAGAAAGAATAAAACTCAGGATCTTTGGACACCGACTTACCTTTACTTCCCATCCCAAGCTGTGTCTATAAGGAAGAGGGCCTAGGCACAGGCATGTGGACATCCCATCTAGACTCCCTCCACATCTTAGGAAACAGCTGTCTTTAGGCTTAGGGGGGTGCCTGCTGCAGCATTACCAGCCTCAGGGGAACTAGATTCATGGAAGTGACCTAGTGTAGACCTTGGGAATTCCAGGTCTTTGGTATCCCAGGTGTGGGGAGAAAATAAGTTCCAAGTGGACATGTTCCCTTGGACCTTCAGATTCCTTATTCTGCCCGGAGGGTCATGGCCAGAGGATGCCAGAGCTGGCCTCTCTAAAGTGAGAATTCAGGGCAGGGGTTCTAGTTGCCTGGTATAAGGACAGTACTGATGACTATATTATGCTTTGAAATACCTTAGCTGGAAACAGCAGGTATTAATTAAACTAGGCAAAAACATAAGTGATAGGGGGAAATAGTCAAGCTTGTTTTTCTAGATTTTTTAATAAATGGCATTCTAAAGATAACATAGAAATTACCTACCTACTGGGCCACCCCATTACCTCCAGTAATGAAATTTGTTGATGTTCTGAAACTTTAAGGATTGACCTGCATTTTCTCAAAATTTGGAGAAAGTCTAGAATAATAGCCTTTATCCTATTTTACACATAAGGATTACAAATCCATCACCTAGAAGGAAGGTAGGCTTAGGTAGGTGGGAGTAGGTATTGATAGTAGCTTCTAAGTAACTTTTCAAAAGGGTGACATGTTGCAGCCCTGTAATTTTTTTCCTCTTATTAAGACAAAAGCTAAATCAAGAACAGAGGAATGTAAATGTCTGTCAGAAGATCTTTTGCTGTAGCTTTCACTAGGAGAGATCTTAAGTTGAAGGCGTTTAAGAGCCTTCTCCTTTAATGACTATAATTAATGTTGCATGTGCTGTGGCCCACTAGGGATACAGAGAATGACCCTGAGTTAAGGTTGCTGACTTTTCTGAGAAGTTCCTTAAATGTGAAAACATTACCGTACGTCAATGATATAATGCCTTCTACTCCCCTTATACTGCTAATGAAACAATTGCCATCCTCCTTCATTCATTTCTGTCATTTAGCCATTTATTTTACTATGATGAAATATTTTTTTTTGCCTGCTGTACAAACTTTTTTCTCCTTCTGTATTTCAAAATGATTCCTTTAGCACTGTGCAGAAAATCATAGAATATTAGAGTTGGAGGAAACTTTGGATCTTATCTCACTTAACTCCTTAACTAATGCAAGTTTCATCTGTAGTAGTGCTAAGAAATACTTACTTAACCTTCCTCCTTGCTCTAAATTCTTAGACATAATCCAGAGAAAAGAAAAATTCCCGTTTTCTTCCTAAGTTAACTGCCTTTCGAGGTCAGGAATATCCATCATTGGCAATATAGATTTTGTTTGAGAACTGAGAGCAATGGGGGTGATGCGTACCCACACATTCTAAAGAGGGGCACATCTATGCAGGACTTGCTAAGAGATGGTCAGTCCAGTCTTTCAACTATCTATTCCCGTTATCGACCTCTGGGAGACCAGAGAGTACAGAGTAGAATAAGGGAGAGAAGATTGCTGCACAGATAGAGAGCTCTAGAGAATCTGCCAAGGCTCCTTTTCGAGTCTTGAGTTGACTACTGATTGATTCATACTTGTGAAGGAAGCCATGGAAAGAGTCACTTGAAAAGATTAGAGAGAACAATTCTCAGTGCTGATGCAGGGCCTGGAATAGTTACTGTTCCCACCAATCAGAGTGAAAAACCTCATCATTCATAGGACATTGGGTAGAGTACTCAGAGGTGGAAAAAAATTAGCCCTAAACTAAATAATGTCCTGGTCTGAAGGAGTAAAGTTTAAAAGCAAGTCTGATATAAAAAAAGAAAACAATAGAAAAAGAAAAGTAAATGAAACCAAAACTAAGTAGAAGAAACAAATAAGTATCAGAGTGGAAATTAATGACAGAAAACAAAACAAAAGTAGAGAAAATCAATTAAACCAAATGGTAATTTTTTTGAGGAGAGCAATAAAATCAATAAACCTCTAGCCAGACTCAATGGGAAAAATGAAAACACTGATCACCAGTACCAGGAGTGAGAGGTGACACCCCTGTACATTCTTCAGATATCAAAAGGATAAAGGAATTTTATGAAAAGTTTTATGCTAATAAAATTGATAACAGGGTCTACAGATATTCAAAGGCTCTACTCTCCTCACATCCAATCACTGTCTTAAAGGTTCTGACACCTAAATATTTTTAAAACTTGTTGATGTCTTTTCATTCTCTTGCTTCGGCCTCTACCTTATCTCATTGTATAAAACTCTTAGCTAAACCCACTGACTCTCTCTACCCCTATTTTTTTTTTTCTATGTAACAGCTAGGATGATTTTTTTTTTAATTTGGAAACTTGATTATATCACCCCTCTCATTCCTGTTTAAATGGTTTTCCATTACCTTCAGGAAAAGTCCAACTCCAGAACTTGATAAGACTTTCCCAGCTGTTTCCTCATGGCTTTCCTTTCACATTCTACGCTGTACAAGATGTGCTCTCTGTTGCCTCTGAACACATGTATTTCTCCTCTGCCTTTAACTCTTATCTGTATTAATTTGGCTTTTGCCATTTTTCAGGTCTCAGCTTAAAAGTATATTCTTTCAGAAAGTTTTTTCCGATCTCTCATATTGGAAATGAATGCTCCTTATATACTGTCAAAGCTCTCTACATGTCTCTATACAACATTTATCACACTATGTCATCATTGCCTGTTTACTTCTCTATAACCCTCAATGGGCTGAAAGCTCTTCAAGATGGGGAAATACTTATTTTGTTCCTTGCATTGACTCTTTCCTATAACAGAGGCACATGGTAGTCTATTTATAAATAATTATTAGAGCAATTAATGAAATGTTATTCTATTCAAACCTCAAATCCAATTGCACTCTAATTTTGGGTACAGATTATTTTAAGCAGGGTACAAACAAGTTCTTGATTCTAGTTTCTGATTATCTGCTAATACATACTTCATATTGAAAACATGATTTTATCCCTCTTAAACTTCCCTGGTTTTGTATGTGTTAACATTTTCAATCTATTATCCAAAAACTAATACTGATGCAGTAATTCAGTTGTAGAATTTCATGATTATTCATAAACTATAAGATGGAACTAGAAAGCTTTCATTTGGATTATAGTATTTTACTCAATCTAAGAGTATATAATTGATTGAACAATATATTATATTTTATAAAATTGCTTTTGCTTTTAGTATATTTCAACGTTTTTTGCCTTTGACTTTGTCCTTTTGACCAACACCCCTTCCAGAATCGAACACTAAGTAACCCATATTCAGGAGAGAGCCCTTTGCCATCATTTCTATACTAATTCTTGTATCAGTTGTCTTCTATTTTTAAAATCTGTGGTGAGTTTTTAACTAAAAACAACCAGAACCTTCTCAGCAATTTCTTCATTTCATTTATATTTTCCTTCTCCTTCCCCCTAATAACATTTTTTTTCTAATTATATAAGCAATTTTGTTTACTGCCAAAAATTTTAAATATGCATAACGTTAGAGGAGGTAAAGAAAAACATCCAGAGATTAAACCCTGTGAATATTTGGGTGTATTTTCACACCACCATACTGCTTGATGTTTGAGCCCCTCATAGAGTAAGACTATTAATTCTTTGCCATAGTTGCTTCAAATATTTTTCCCTGGTTTGCTTTTAATTTTTGACTTTAAATTTTAGTTCTAATATTTTAAATATGGAGATATTTCTTTATTGTGCAATGAAATCTATTATTCTATTTATTTTACAGCTTTTGGGCTTAAAAGTGACTTTTTCACACAGTGCATGTTTTTCTATTTGCATCTGTTTTTTAAATTTTCAGTTTTTATTAACTAAGAATTCATTTGTAATTTAATTTTATGAGTATGCTGATTATTTTCCAGTAGTCGAAATTCTTTGAATTATATTTAATTTTGTCCATCTTTTCCATTGACTTTCAGTATTTCTCTAAACAGATATTAAAGTCTTTTATAGACTAGTATTGGTTATAAGCTCTTCTAGGTTTATATGATTATCTATTATTCTTGTGCCAATACAATACTGTATTAATTATTATAGCTTGTATGACTAATGTTTAATAGAGGTATTTCCATAATAACTTTGTCTTTCTCCCTAATTTTGTTAGCTATTTTAAACTCATCTATGCTTGCTAAATTTTGGACTAATTTTTGTCAAGATTCAAATAACCATATTGGGATTATGATACTATAAATTAATTTAGAAATAGTTGACATATATATGAAACCTACATTATAAGCTGTCCCTCCTTATTCTTGGTTTCACTTTCCACAGTTTCAGTTACCCTTGGCTAACCATTATCTGAAATATTAAATGGAAAATTCCTGAAATAAGCAACTCATAAATTTTAAATTGTGTGCCATTCTGAGTAGTGTGATGAAATCTTGCGAGTCCAGTTCCATCCTTCCAGTGATGCGAATCATCCCTTTCTCTGAGTTTCTGCCCTGTAGATGCTCTCCATGTGCTAGTCACTTAGTAGCTTTCTCAGTGACCAGATAGACGGTCTTGGTATCACAGTGCTTATGTTCAAGCCGCCCTTTTTTTATTTACTCATGGCCCCAAAGCACAAGAGTGGTGATGCTGGCAATTCAGACAATGCCAAAGAGTAGCCACAGGTGCCTCTTTTAGGTAAAAATATAAATGTCATGACTTAATAAGGAAAGAAAAAAAATCATATGCTGAAATTGCTAAGATCTGCCGTAAGAATAAATCTTATGTCTGTGAAATTGTGAAGAAGGGAAAAGAAATTCATTCTAGTTTTGCTGTCGCACCTCAAACTGCAAAGGTTACAGACACAGAGTGCGATAAGTGCTTAGTTAAGATGGAAAAAGCATTAAATTTGTGGAAGGAAGATATGAACAGAAAATGTATTCCAACTGACAGCAGTGTTGCTCCAGAAAGCATTGAGCCCATACGAAGACTTCAGCAATGGGTCTCCTGAAAGGAGTGTCACCAAACCATTAACTGCAAGTAATGGATGGTTACACAGATTCAGGAATAGGTTTGACATTTTATCATCTTACATCACAACAAGAAGAAGGGTAAGTACAGTACAATTAGATATTTTGAGAGAGAGACCATATTCACATAATTTTTACTACAGTATATTATCATACTTGTTCTATTTTATTATTAGTTATTGTTATGATGTCTCTCACAGAGTTTTTCTGTTACTCGTTTATTCCATAGATCCCATATATTTTGGGTGAAGGTATTTCTAACTAAATCAAGTATTTTTTGTTGTTACCATAGCAAAAATCAACTTTATTTCTTTATTTTTCTATTTTGTGTTTTAATTATCTGTTGCTGGTAGGTCAAAAAATATTTAAAGACATACTTGGTTTATTTCACCATGTATATATTGAGTGTAAAACGAGCGATTTAAGCAGTAGGTTTGATTCAGAGGAAGAAGTCAACGTAGGCTACCATAGTTGACTAAAGTTATAAGGAAGAAGAAGGATATTTAAAATGTACAAAAAAATGAAGATATTCCTGGCAATTCAGGGCAAATGGAGTTGTGGAGACAAGCAAGACGTATTCAGGCATAGTGAGCAAAGAGCTTAACTTTTGTTAATGTTTGGAAATAGTTGAAGTTATAAGTACTGAGATTGTAGAAAACCTTGGATGCTAGCTAAGGGCTATAATTCAAACAGCATTGTATTCACACAAGAATAGACAATTACATTAGCAAAATGTATGTTCTGGAGGAAGAAGTGAGATGCCTCAAGTGCCACTTTTGAAAGGTAATCTCTGCCTGATATTTAGATTTGGTGTATTACTCTGCTCATGCTATCATAATAATATCACAAACTATGTAGTTTAAACAACAGAAATTTATTTTTCTCACTGTTCTGGAGGCTAGAAGTCCATGACCAAGGTGCTGGCAGATTTGGTTCCTGGCGAGGGCTCTCTTCCTGGCCTGCAGATGGTGGCCTTCATGTTGTGTTCTTACATGATGTTTTTGTGTGCAAACGTGAGAGTGGAGAAAGCTTACCCTGCTCTCTTCCTCTTCTTATAAAGCAGTGGTCCCCAATCTTTTTGGTACTAGGGACTGGTGCTCCTATGAGAATCTAATGCCTGATGATCTGAAGTGGAGCTGAGGCGGTGATGCTAGCATGGGGGAGTGGCTGCAAAGACAGGTGAAGCTTTGCTCACTCGCCCACCCCTCGCCTCCTGCTGTATGGCCGGGTTCCTAACATGCCATGGATTGGTACTGGTCTGCAGCCCAGGGGTTGGGGACCCCTGTTATAAAGGATACCAATACTATCAGAATAAGGCCACATTCTTATGACTTCATTTAATCTTAATTATCTCCTCATAAGCCCTACCTCTGAATATAGGCAATTGGGGTTAAGAGCTTCAATATATAAATTTTAGGGGGCCACCATAATTCAGTCCATAGCATTTGGTTTGCAGAGGAGAGAGCCTGGAAGAATGCTTGCCAAATTGGCAACAACAAGGAGATAGGGATGTGAGAGAAATTTTGAAGGGAGATGTGGGAAAAAAGAACATGAAAGGTAACTGTTAAATTTCTACTTTGCAAAGTTAGAATGAGGAACCTGATTTTCAAACTTCGTTTTAAGTACATTACTGTGAATATGCTTAGTGCATCATCTCATCTGGAATACATGTTTCTGAGAAAGACCATGAAGATAACATTGTGAAAACAACCAACTGGGTAAATTTATGTTATGTCCTTCCTGGATGTTTTTTTTTTGTTCATACTATCATGCCACCTGTTTGCACCCATATTTCTCCATGCCAGAATGTAAAGTTTTAAAGAATGGTCCTATGTCCTGTTTCAAGTGAATTTTATAACTCCCAGGAGAGTGCCTTCTACATATATATAGTACTTCTTTTATTTATATTTAAAATTTTTTTCAATTACAGTTGTAATACAGTATTATATTACTTTCAGGTATGCGATATAGTGATTAGAATTTATATACCTTACAAAGTTATCACTGTGCTAAATCTAGTACCCATCTGACATCATACATAGTTATTATAATATTAAGTATATCCCCTATGCTATGCTACATCCCCATGAATATTTTGTTAACTACCAATCTGTAGTACTTCTCAGAGATGATGAATAATCCTTTTGGGATGAGTAACTTGGAATAGCCTTGAAAAACAAAGGAAGTTTATGAAAGAACAACAGCCTATGAATCTGGCTGGGTTGGTTTTACTTTATTCGAGAAAAGATAATGATGATGTTCTAGACTTTATTTTGAATGTTATAGAAACTATTGAATAGAGTCATGGGGACATTTTTTTGATAAGGGTAGGACAAAATTTTCATGAAATCGAGAGATCATTCTAAAGTCCTCTTATAATCCAGGGGTCAGAAAATAAAGGGATACATGGTAAATATTTTAGCTGTGCAGGCCATAAGGTTTCTGCTAGCAGCTACTCTACTCTGTCATTGTAGGGCAAAAATAGCCATAGACAATATGTAAATGAATGAGGCTGTGTCCCAATAAAAGTTTACTTACAAAAATAGGCTGCAGGCTGGATTTGGCTCATGGGCTGTCTCCTGGTCTAGTCCAGTAAGCAGTGTACTTTATAAATTTAATCATTATTGGGATCAGCATGCTGAGGTAGAGGAATAACATGTGGTTACTATGCTTTGAAAGACTGAAATCTTGCAATTTTTGAAAAGGCCTGAGAAAACTTAGCCAATGTATTTTTCAATAATGCAAGAACTTTCTTCTAATATATGATTAGGTATTTTGCACCTTGAAGGTGCGGATTGGGGTGATATTTGAACTGGAAAAAATTTTCAGCTATCATTTTTGTCACCCCTCTTTTTAGCATTAGTCGATAGTGACCAAGTGGGCTAATTTAAATTTCACTTTCTTTGTATTCGCCTCAAATGCTAGTGTCTCTGTGATATCTTCTACAGTCTCTCAGTTGGAAAGAATGCCTCCATTCTTGGCATTATATTCTGTTTCATAGCTATTTATGACATTATAAGAGTACTATAGCATGGAACTTAAAAGCATGGGTTGTAAAGCCAGACTCTATGACTTACTGGTTATATGAACTTCTGCAGGTTACTTGAACCTCTATGGGTTTTACTTTTCTCAACTATCAAATGGCAATAATAATAGCTCCCATCTCATAGGGTTTTTATGAGGATAACATGAGTTAATACACATAATTAAAGCACTTAGAACAGCAATTGACGTATGGTAACTGCTTAATAAATTATTATTAGAGTTCCCCTATTACGCTGTAAGCTTTTTGAAGTCAAGGATTATATTTTGCTCTTCCTTGACTCAAAAGCAATTTTCACGGAACATACTATATATAATGGTGAGCCAGTGAAGACTCTTGAGCAAGTGAGGGAGTAGCATAGTTTTCTGAAGAATATGTGAATGTTATCACCTGGTATCAGATCCTTTCTGAATGTGACTTCAAACTGGTTTCTATACAAGAGACACACCTTAGGAGTGTTTTAATGAGAAGGAGGAATAAAGGGTAAGTAGGTGGTGCATAAGCCTTGCAGGTTGCTGCAGACAGTTTGTATGGGTTCCCGGAGGGACTAAAAGCTGAAGTTGCTCCCAAATCTTATATATTAGCTAAATAACTTGTGAACATTTGCCGAGAATAATTCATGAATCTGTGAGGAAGCAGCAGTATCAACTTGAGCCATCTCATTCATGTTCATGAGTCAATATATTTTTTGGCATCGTTGCTTTTAATTCTTCTCAGTCTAGTGTAGTGGGCAGAGTAATACCTATTTATACTATTATTTATGCTAATATGAGTCAAATTTTATGGGAACAGAAATTTATTAAATTGTCTCAATGACCAGCAACCTCCTTTCCCCACTCCATAATGCTGGTATTCCAGCTCCTGGTCCATCCTCATTACTATCTCTGGTACTTGTTAACTGTGGTTTTGGGCTGGTATTCCACTTAATGCCCCATGGTAATTTCTTCCTGAAATCACTGAAGTTCTTCATTTGTGCTAAATTTTACTCTTTATCTTTGCATGGGTTTCTTAATCTTCACCCAATATAGACATCCTCATCTGTCAAGGCTTAAAGATTATCCACAACTTTTTATTTAGTCTCAAGCATAAGAATTTTTTTTTTGTCTTTGGACCACTTCTTTATTAGAAAAACTTTCTCAGGTTGTTACTGAACATTTGTAACAACCTGATCATTTAGTAGAATCCAGAGCTTTGAAAAAACTGGTTGGTCAAGAATCCTAGGAATTTTATAATAGACTTAACTTTAGTACTGATTTTTCTTAAAAAAAAAATATATATATATATATTTAAAAAAATATATATCCCTTAGGCTTATCATTCACTGGTTTTGTAAAAATAAATCTTCTCACTTTGAGTACTAAATTTAGAAATGAGCTTGGAATAAACAGTGAGGTTCTGGGGCTCAGTTTATTTTCTTGTCGAGATCTTTAATAGCTCTTCTTTTTTTGTGTGAGTGCAGTTGACTATTATGATAAAATCCATCTCATTAGCTATCAATATTTGACAGTGTACTTTTTAGCAGTGCCATTCATTCATCTCAACAGAGCAGTCATTTCAATCAAGGAAACCACGCCAGCCATTCAAATGAGAGAATACTGCCAGAGCTGGATTTCATCTTAATGGGCTTGATAAAGAAAATACAACTTCAGGGTTTCTATTAGTCAATGTATCTCATTAATATTGTGACTGAGACTGTCAATATCCATTCTCAAAGCCATCAGTGTTTAGAGCTCATCCTGAATAGATAAGACAAAAGGGAAAATGGGCTTTATATATGTTCTTTTTCATCTAGCAACATGTAGATTTATCTTTTATTGGCATCAAACACATATTACACACAGCCTCATAAACGTCACTGACCATTTTTTTATTTCACTTACTTTTCAGTTAGGCCATTATATCTCTGTTATTTAATTTCTGGGAAACTGTGAGCACATTACTTCTCTGAGTCTTATTTTCTCATTCTTCGTAAAATAGAAATAATGACATCAGGTATATCAGTCAGCTTTTGTTATGTAACAAACAACCAGTGTTTCCAAGACTTAGAACAGACCACATTTATTCTGGCTTGCATGTCAGCAGGTCAGCTGGGGTGAAGCTGATTTAGGCTGGGCTCAGATGAGCTTGCTTCCAGGTTCTATGTTGGGTTCAGATCTGTCCCACATTTCCAGCCTTTGGTTTTGTGGTTTCTGCTAATATTCCACTGAACAAAGCAAGTGTCGAGGTCAATAGCAATGGCATGAGGAAATGTCCCTTCTATGATGTGAGATGGGATAAGGAATGAATACTTTCTGAACAATAGTCTAATCTACCATACGTGATGACTGGAAAGAGTTTATGAAATTATGTGCTGTATAAGAGAGCTCTTTGTTAATTATAAGGCATTGTGTAACTATGACATTTATAAATTCTCTGTCATTATAAATTCTAGTAATATTCTTTTTGATATTGACCTATTACTTATTCCATAACATCCTACCAAAAAAAGCTGTATGCAACACTTGTTAGCAGCTGTTGACTTAGAATACCAAGGTATCATTGCACATTATTATAGAGGGAAGCTAAAAATCAGGAGTATATATTACAGTCTAGGATGTTTAAACCCCTTCTTGGCTTACCATAAGACTTTAAATTCAAGGAGAAAGCAAGCCAAGGAAAGAGGATTACGCTTGAACAGTCTTCATGATAAAATAGTAGTAATTAGTTTGAGCAAAATCCCATAATAGTTTTTTCACACTTTGCAGGAAACCAAATGGCAGACAGATAAAACAAATTACTTTACTTGGGGTAATTAGCAAGCGATTATAAGGTTCTGCCTATGTTCTCCCAAGAGTACAAAGATCATGCCCTGTTTTTCGAAGAACTTTATGTTGCTTTATACCTAATCTATGTAAGCTCAACTGCAAAATCTGACAGCAACCTCACCACAAACACCGAACCACCCAGAATACCTGCGAGACAACAGAAATGCTAATTTAATGATGAGAGGTGGGAGTGAAGAAACAGATGTTTTTCTTTTATTTTCTTGTTAACTTGTTTTGCCACCTGCATTAGCCCCCAATTCGCATTTGTCTTTCTGTAGGTGTCACACAATTTTTAAGAATTAAGTTCTACATGCTTATATACCAAAGTCTAGGAATGCAAATTAAAATATTGTGTCTTTACTTCCAGGGCATTTTGTTTGAGAACAATAACATCATTGAAAGACAAAATTATCCTCTTAATGGAGGGCATAGAAAATTCAAATTAATTCCTAATCAAAGATGACTCATAAAAGGAGATAGTTCATGTTAATATTTTGATTGAAGGACACCAAGACCTTCAAGATAAGGTTGCTGCCAACTGACAAATAAGGGCAGCTCTCTATACTGAAGGCGAAGGAAGATAACAGCGATGCAGGTTTCTGTTTGGAGAGTGAAGCTATATGACCTAGCCACGTCAAACATGGCAAACCCCTAAGACAATTGCATTTGTTCATTGATATATAGCATTAAAAATCTTCTCCAATTCACATATTCAGTGCAAAGGAAAATATACACATAGAGTTTTATATTTTGATGGTATTAAATGTTCTTTCTTTTTAATGTATAAAATTCTGAGCATAGTTCGTATCTTGACTAAATTTTGTAGTTCTTGGTCATGGAACTTCTTTTTTCAGTAGAGTAATTTTTCTTAAGTTGATCAAGTCTTCCTAAGTGTTTATCATGTTCTTTTTTTACAAGCAGTCATATTTTAGAAATATCTTGTAACTTATTTTGAATATTTACAGATACAAAGTTTGTTTCCATTCCATTCTGATTCTCAAATGCTCTCTATCACAGACATGTTGATTTGTTATTTTATTTAATAAGAATCAGAAGGGTTGGATTCCTAACATGTGGGAAGCGTTTGAGAAAGAAGAAATGCCTGATAGGATAGTAGAGCACTGGATATGCTCGACCTGACATTTCATGGAGCAGGTGAAAAAATAGGGCATTACTTTCTGCCAGATAGACACAGTTTTCTTTAGAGGCTAAGACCTTAAAGAGGTGGATGTTGATTATTTTTCCCTTGTAAAAGTAAGAGTTGTGATTGAATTCTTTAGGCATTAAAATGAATTGGTTATGTTCCTACATTAAATCCATGAGTCACGCTGTTAAATATTAAAATTCAGTGTTTTTTTTTTTTATTTGGAGACTTTTTTAGATTGATTACATTATAGGCCCAAATTTTTCATGCTTCCTGCTATCCATGTCCTGTGGTAGTACCCACCCACACTGACTCTGGGCTTGGTCTTGGGGATGGCTGGCCCACAGTGGCCTTGGCTGACATAATTAAGGTTTCCTCCATGCTTCTCTCACATTCCTTCAACAGTCTAGTCCAAACACGTTCTCATAGTGGAGGCAGGGGTCTAAAGGAGAAAGCAGAAATGCACAATTGTTTTTTTAAAGTTCCTGTTCACATCAAACATGTTGTCTTTTTCATTGGCAGCTCTTTTATTTTTCCCCCATGGTACTTTCTTGGAAATAATTTTATATAATAAATCTTTAGAAAACAGATTGTATTTTCCCATGGGAGCAATGCTACATTTAGCAGGGATGATTCTGACTTTTCATCTTCTACTTGATATTCAGCCCATTGATTTTATGAATATTTATCTAGAAACTATTTCCAGTGGACTCTCCCATTTAACCTGATTAAACAGGCCCTTTACAATCTGACTCTATTCTATTTCATCTGTCATGACTAATTTTACATTCTATGTTCTAGCTACATATTTTGACAAACATTTCCCGAGTATGTCATACTCTTTCTTACCTCTCTGCCTATTTTCATACTGTTTCATTTACCTGGAAAACTCCTACTCCAAACTCCAACTTAAATGTTCTCTCCCACTTTTCTCCCTCTTTCCCAGAACATCTGGTTTATAACATTATAACAATTGCTCCAGGTATTTGTAGTATTTATAGTAATTTTATAAGTACAAATAATTGTAATCATTTATTTATGTCTGCCTCAAAATTAGTGTGAATATGTAAAGCCCTGGTGAATTTCTTAATCACCATTTTATTTTCTTTTATCCCAAATAGCAAGCACAGTGCCTTGTGTTGAAAATATATTTGTCAAAGTGTGATTCAGAATAAATGAATAATGACAGTGTGTTTTAAAAGCTAAGATATAAGAATTGTAAGCTTGTTACTAATGAAAATTGAAAGATTTAGAAGTAGGGGAAACATTAAATATCATTTCGGCAACCATTATTTTATAGGCGAGGAATCAGTTGTTTAATGCTAGTTCTATATTTAAATTAATTCATTGCTCACCATTAGAATTTCATACCATGTCTTGTTTGATTCCCCTCTTGATTACCAAAATTTTAGCCTTAAAGCTATATTTCCAGAACCCAAGAAGTTTGTTAAAGGAATACAATAATATTGGATTATATTTTTTTCCATCAAAACTCATTAACTGTTATTCCACTGTCTCATGGAAGTGGAGAGAAATAGCAATCTGGTTTCTCCCATTTGTAGATAATTGGCTTTTACTATTGAATACCTAGAGGGTCCTTATCTTTGAAGTTCAGTAATTTCACCAGGCTATGTCTTTATGTTGATTATTTTTATATATTTTTTTTCCAGAATACATTTGTTGTACTAATTTGTAGATTTGAAACTTTTTTTAGAATGGTTTTCTACTACTTTGATTATTCTGCTGTCTTTCTGATATCATCATCATCATCATCATCTGGCCATTGGATTTCCCTTGCCTCTCTTTCTTCTGCTCTTCATTTATTTGCCTTCGTCTCCCGGACTTTGTGTTATTTTCTCATGCTTCTTTTCCACATTGTTGACTCTTTCTCAGCATAGTATATTTTCCTTCTTGTAGTTTTTATTTTGAAATAGCTTTATTATCATCTTCAATTTTTCCTCGGTTCTGCCAAATCACTTTTCATCTCCTGCTGTTTGATTTATTATTTGCACTATTTCTTCTAATAGTCCATATTTCTCTACTTTTTTTTTTTGAGATTATAAAGATGCTTATCTGAGCTTTTCTTCAGTTTCTTGGGGTTGATGCATATGAAATACAGCTTTTATTCCTTTTACTTGCTATGTTAATTTCCCCCATGTTTTATAATGTCTGTATATATGGGCCTAGTTGAATTCTTTCTATTTCTTTCTGATCTGTGGGTAGAGTATGATTACCTGATTTAGCAAATAAAAATACAATACAGCAAGTTAAAGTTTAATTTTAAATAGACAACAAATATATTTCAATATTATAAGTATATGTCATGCAATATTTGGGACATACTTAAATAAAATATTATTTTACTATAATTCTATATATATGCCTTACTGTTAAAATGTACAGCTGAAACTTACTAGATTTCATTAACCAATGTCATCATAAAAATAAATTAAAAAATAAATAAAGAAAGGATACTTTTCCCCTGTATTTGCTTGCATCTCTTTCTTTGGAAGCACATCTGCCCACAGAGAGCTCAGGAACAATGTAAAAGATCAACATGGACTAAAGCAGAGCCTCTGAGCTCCAAGTCTTTTATTTTATTATTTATTATTTATTTATCTTTTTTATATAAGAATTTACTCTAGAACCAATTGGTGTTTTTCCTTTTATTCTGGTCTCACTTCCTTTGATTTAGACTTTTATTATATTTATAATAAATATAGTGGAGCTGTGAAATCCTTTTTTCAACCAGCCTCCCATGACCTTTTGTGACTTGGAACTGGACCCCCAGTTCCCTCATAGCCTACCCGTACCCATATTCTTCATTGGTCCAAGTATAGGAGTCTCATTTCAGTCTCTCAAGATCCTATACTTTCTAGGATCTTTTCATGCTTCTCAAGAGCATGAGAATTGAGTTTTGTCTTTCATCATTCTTCTTAATCAAGGTCCACAATACACTGAATTTTGGCAGACATTGTTTAGCAACTGTGGGTTGAGATTTATGCTATTTCCTAGGTTCATGTGGATAGACATTTTTTTATTTATTCTATTCTGAGATTAAGGGTGAGGGGGTTGAGTAAACGTGCTTTTATTGTACCATCTTCTATCAGAAGTTTTTGGGATGGGTTCTTAAGATGGGTTTTATTATCTCCAATCATCATCATCATCATCATCATCAAATATTTATTGAGCATTTACCACATGACAATCATAAAATTAAACATTTTATGTAGGTTTATACGAAATCACTCTATTATTATGTCCATCAGTATATAGATAAAAAAACAAAAGCACAGATAATTTAGCTGACTTCCTCAAAGTTACACAGCTATTAAATGACACAGACACAGGATTTGAATCTGGTTCCAGAATCTTTTCATAACTACTACATGACTCTACTCACAACAACAGACCAGGGCTTTTATTAAAGAAGAAGTCTTTTTAGGTTCCAAAATCATCAATGTTCTGTCATTCACTTGGTTAAATTATAGCAAGAATGGAGATAAGGGCACTATAATCAGGGAGCCTGGTGGTTATAGATTTGGCCAAGTAGTCCAGATGGGACAATTGATAACTACTGTATTTGACTGCCTTATATATGTGTCCCATCCTTTACTCAAAGGTAAAGGTCTTCTGAGGTCTCTAAAAGTCTCTCTTCATACATTTTTTTGTGTTCTCATCAATCTAAAGAATTATCACAAACTGTGGAGTGCCAGAAGCTCTAGGCTTGTGGGGATCCAGCTGAGGAATCCTGAAGAGACTAAAAATTCATTCTGAAAATTCACTATTTATGTAGCAACCTTGTGGAATTAACTCAAACATTGTATGAACTGTGTCTTATCATTCTGAAATAATAATGAATATTAGATATCTCTGCATAACACACAAGACATACTAGACCAAAGACATATTATGAAAAAATCAGGTTGTCTGTGACCTGCTTTGTCTGTACTTCACTGGGGAAGGGTCAAAAACTCTATCTTGTGCCAATTTTGCACTCATCCCTTCTGCAAACCCTTTCAAAAGAGATTAGGTTCTTATTACTTTATTACTGCAATGAAATGTACAACCAGAATTCTGGATCGAAAGAACTGCTACTACAGGAGCTGTAATAGAAGAAGTCATAACTGAAGTGTAGGCTTGAAAAATTGCTATTAAAGCAGTTTTTTTATAGAGAGAGAATATCTTCTAATTTCTCACAGCAGAATACACACCACCAGGTATGAAATATTATGGACGCTGACTTCTTTCAAGAGTGACCCACACAGTATTTTTGCACAAAAGCTATTCTACGATTAATTTTGATAACATCAAGTAGGGCATCATTAATCGTGATCACTGTTTCTTTGATGATATAACTAGTAGTTAACCCATTAATACTAGGTAAATACAGTGCTTCTGCAATAAGCATTATTTTTTGAGATTTTGCTTTTGGATACCAAAACCTTTTTAATTCTATCCCTATCTTTCTTTTTTGCTTCTCTTCTATGTCCCTGTCTTACTCATTTTGGAGTAAACTCTCCCATCCCTGAGAGCTGGTCTGATGGGAAAGGCATAGTAATGTTTTTGGTCATTTCTTTTCACAGGTCATAAATTGTGTTTTTGTAATTATATGCAGCACAGATGCAGGCACTGGATTTACTTCAGAGAAAGAAGGTCACAGTCAGGGTCACCTTTCTGAATTTTCAAAGTAGACCAGAGGATTTTTTGTGATGTGATCCACTGACATCTTCCAATAGACATTACCTTTGCAAGCTAGAGAAACTTGACTCACATTTTTAAATGCCTGAGTTCTCTTCAAAAGCTTCTATGAAATAAATTACAGAAGAGATTTTACACAAGTTTGGGAAACATTGCTTCAGTTGATATGAAAGGAACTATGAGGCAAAGCAAAAAGAGCCAATATTATATTTTAATATAATATCTAACACAATAGTATTTGTACTGATGCAAACTGAGGGAACTCATAGATTCAAGACATTTAAATCACTTAGTACACTGTTAAGTCATTTTATGGCATGAACACAAAAATTATGCTTTTATTTTGTTGAGAATTTATAAGAGAGATGTTTTTACCTCCTTACTTCCACCATCTCCATCCTCCTAAGTAATATCTCTCATTTGAATTACCTTTTATTCAGCGTATCTAGTGTTTTCATGGACATTACCAAGTTTGTTCCTCGCAGCAATTTTAAAACATGGGAAGGGCAGTTATGGCTGTTTGCATTTTACTAATGTAGCAATAGGATCTCAGAGACATTAGGTAATCCGGAAAGTGAATGTTAGAAACCATAGGTGCCGAACTTTTTGATTGTCCATCAGGATATATTAAAAGTAGGTGGTAGGTTGGCTGAGAGAATTTTGGGACCAAGTGATGTTCTCATCATGATGGTCTCCATGAGCAGATAGCAAATGGGTCTTTAGCCCCTGCCACTACTTTCTCATCTAAGCTGTGGTATAACAGGGGCTTCTATGTTTTATAAAAGACATAAACTCTTCATTTAAACTGTATAGGTGTCTAATGTAATGAGAATTCAGAAAAGCATTTGATCAGAGGCTATTAAAAAAAAAACCTGAAAGCCCCAGGACAAATTATTTTGTATCTCAATTTGTTCTTTTGGCTGATATGATAACTGATAACTGAACCTACTCCTAAATGTCATTGTGTCAGGAGCTGCAGGTTCTTTCTTCGTGCTTACTGGGATACCTCGATCCCTGCAGGTAGAATTCATCAATATGTTGCATCCATATTGGATGGTTTATGCCAGTATTTTAATCATGAATTTATCTCCCTGCTTGAAATTTTGGAAACTGTATGAACCGATTAACTGTCTTCCCACAGTATATTATTGCTTGTACTTTTGTGCTTTTGCCAAAGTCACTCTTCCACCAGAGATTCGTTATCCTTTCTTATCTTTTTTCTCCCCAGCTTTATTGAAATATAATTGACATTTAATATCGTGTAAGTCTTTTAGGTCTACAGTGTGATTATTTGATACATGTATATATTGTGAAATAATCACCACAATAACGTTAGTTAACATATCTTTCACCTCACATAATTATCAATTTTTGTGTGTGTGCGGTGAAAACATTTAAGATTTCCTGTCTTTCTGCTATCCAAATATTTTTTTATCTTGTCACTCCACTTGAAGTTCCATCTTTTGTTGGAAATCTTCTCAGTCCAAATTTAGCACCCAAATAGTCTTTCATTGATCTTAGTTCCCGTAACATTTTATGGAGATTTCATAGTTTAATATTTGATTTTTGTCATTCTCTTCTGTCAAATTTGATTGTATCATTCTCTTAATGTATTATGCTTTGTCTTTCCTACCAAATGGGAAAACTTCTCGAAGACAGGCATTTGAACTTTGAAAGTCTCATGAGGAAACAAATGAAAACTCAAGTTGGGTAATTTTAGAAGAGTTTAGGAAAGGACTATTTACAAATGTGTGGAGAAGATAGAAGGAGACTATGAGTAAATATCCTGGTTAGTAACAGCCTTATCTCCTCTAGGCCCCAAATGGTGAGTGGATGAAGTGGTTTTGAAACCTAGAGGCTGAGAGAGCCAGTGTGGAGAGGGCCATCTGACAAGAGGTATGCCTCAGCTGGCCTGTGGTGAACCTACAGAAAACAAATACTCATCTCTCTCTCCTCTCACCATTTCGCCTCTTGCTAATGCTCTTTATTGGCTAAATCCACCAAGAAGCCAGAGGATAAGTGAACCCATTGATGTGGTTCCTGCACATCACCTTTCTAGGGCACAGAGAAGAATACAAAATGATGAACAGTGGATCCGGAGGGATGATAAACAGTGATAATGAGTGATAACCAGCACAAGCATCATACCATTTACTACATTTGTTTTGCTTTTCTCAAGTTCCTAACGCATTGTAGAGCTGTCTAACAATTTGTGGAACCTAAATGGCAGGGCCATAAACACCAAATATTGCACACAGTTGCTATAGTCACTCACCAAAGAGAATCTTCATGGATTTTTCCATACACATCCTGCTGAATGATACTTTGATTATTCGTCAAAATTTTTGGTTACAGCTAACCAAATATAGAACCATCATTAGAAGCATCATCAAGAATGCAAGGAACAAAAACTTCTGAGTATATAGCAGTGACTTGATGAGTGGGTGGCACGTGGCAAGATCTGACTAAGATGAGTCACTATTTATTTCATCTAAAATCAGTTTTATAGATTCTCGCATTTCAATTATTCCTTTGGAAAAGCATCCTTTGGTTTGAAAATTTTGCTTGTCTCCAGAAAAGAGTTTTATTTTTATTTTCATATTCTCTGTCATTTAAATTTCAATTAATGCTACCAACTCCCCCGCTGCACCCCTACCCCTCTCACATGCACAAAATGTCTTTCTTCCAGCACTCTAGCTCTACCTACTTGTGACAAAATTTCTCAGGGCAGATCTCAGCATCTAAGGTAGCAAAACCAAGGAAATATTTTCAGTTAAGGTTCAAATGGAATTGATTTGAATTGAAGTCTGTTGACATACATGATGGTAAAGAAAACAATTTTCAGCTGGTAAAAAACTTGGAGGATTGAAAGATATTAAAACACTGTGAATCAATGTCAGAAAGACATCTGAACAAATGCTATTGAACATCAAAGTCACTTCAAGTGTGAACCGCTTTGAGAGAATATTAAAAAAAAAAACCTGATGAATTTTTCCTGGGGTTAAGTAAAAAAAACAAACCAAAACTCTGCTAGAGATAAAGAAGTAAGAAAAGAATTTGTGTGGTCCTAAAATATACCCTTTA
Source organism: Pteropus vampyrus (assembly GCF_000151845.1). Lineage (NCBI taxonomy): Eukaryota > Metazoa > Chordata > Mammalia > Chiroptera > Pteropodidae > Pteropus > Pteropus vampyrus. The sequence goes on along the minus strand of NW_011889257.1, from coordinate 389,510 downwards.
ACCCCAGGATGCTAAAGTTTATTAAAAACCCCAAGGTTGCAAAAGCTAAAGATGGCAGGGCACTACATTTAAAATTGAGTAATGCACTGTAAATTTTCTTTATTTGCTCATGGGCACATAAATGTCATTTATACTTTGATCATTTTAATTTAATATATGAACTTGATATTTCTTGGCACGGAATTGTCAAACATGAGAGAATTATACTAAGATAGTGGAAAGAAAACTGATAGAAATGATAATTGACAAGTTATACTGATTTAAATATTTATTGATTTCATTTCAACAAATACTGATTTTTTGATATTACTGCAGTCATTTGGTGCATACATTAGAAGAGCATCTCAGTTTTTCTTAACAGCTTGCTTTGCCATTTTTTTAAAAAAAATCAAGCAAGTTCTGTCTTCCATCAACTCTGTATAACTTGGTTTCAGGTCTCTTCTAAGAACTTAGGGATCCCATAGGAAGTAGATGTGTAAATGAAAATTGTTTTAAAATTCCTAAAGCCTACTTCATCTCTGAGTAAGTTTAGGCTATTTAAAATCTATTCCAGCAGCAAATATTTATGAAGTGTGTACTATGCACCAGTTTATGAGCACTGGGGCTAGAGGATGGAACATTATAGAAAAGTTCCCTACCCTTTGGATGAATGAGATATTTTCAGTGTAATGAAAGAAAATATGTACTTATATTTAAGATAATGTGATAGAAAGTAACTATGTGAGCTATTTTAAATTGAGTGGTCTTAGAGTACCTTTCTGAAGGGGGATATTTTAGTTAAGACCTGAATGACAAGTCAGGTCTGATATGAATAGATGAAGAGATGGAATGTTCTAGCCAAATAGAAAAGCAAGTGCAAAAGCCCTGAAGTGGTAACATGCTTTATGTTCATGGTAGGCAAGGAATGGTTGAATACTTTTAGAGAAAAGCCTAAAATGATATTTGATTTGACACTTAAAAAATTATATTGGTCTAAACTTATGCTTAATTAAATAGTCCCAGGATTCTAGGACTTTTGAAATGGGTTGTTGCTTAAATATATTTCAAATGATTATGGAGAATAATTAATTTTCATAAATTGGATAAGACTTTTACTAATGAATCTACTTATATTTATCGAGCACCTATTAGGTGCTATGTATATTGAGAGCAAGTCAGTGAGAAGAATATAAAGTACCATAAGATATAACTTTTATCCTCAAGATGAGCAGTGTTTAGGTACTGGGAAAAGGTATAAACCCATAAAAAAATAACTAATGATACAACATGAATCATGAAGTGATAAAGCAGAAAGATTGCTTATGGATCACAGTGCTCAGGGTGGCTTCTTGGAGGAAATGGGATTTGAACTGGGAGGAAGTAAAAATTAAGTAATAAGAGGCTGGTGTGGTTTGTGGTAAGGAGCAGGAGCGAGGGGGAGCAGTGACGTATCTGGTACTTCTTATTGCCTTCTTTCCTTCTTCATACCATGAAGTTGAATAAAATGTTCAAAGACCGATTTTGCTTTTGGCATGATCAAAATACATATTTAAAACATTAGGAAATAGAGTGAGGTATTTTTCCTTACAGGACTTATCCCTTTCTATAGTACTTAGTAGGATAGGTTTCCTATGCTATTAGATAGCAGTTCACCACATGAAAAAAATCTCTAGCCCCCAAGGTGTTAATTTTCTATTTTGATGATGCTAAACTATTGCAAATAAATGTAGCTTAATTCGTATGGACAAATAAGAGGGATGTAATGTAATAAATACCCATTGTTGAAATGTACTCCATTTCCTCTACGGTGAAGTAGATGACTTGGTTTGCTAGGCCTCGTGTATCATAGCTACCCTTTATAGTGTCTTCTAAATAGTATTCCTTGAAGGCAACTCAAGGTTGTTGATGTATCCACAGTTGCTAGACACCTCTGGTACTGAAAAAGGAATGAAAGCATATAAAAAAATACAGCTCAGTGAGCACTTACATCAATAGTGTAAATGGACTCAGCACCTCATTGACTTTCACTGGTCATTGAGTCAGGTCATTGCTGTTTGTTGAGGGTCAGTTCAGTAATTTTTCCTTTTATCATCTGCTTGGTATTTCTTTCTATTAAAGCCATAGCTGCTACAGACTATCTGAGATGTGTGTGTGTGTGTGTGTGTGTGTGTGTGTGCGTGTGTGTTTGTGTGTGTGTGTGTGTGTGTAGGCATGCATGATGTTTGTTTTCTTGAGGTCTTACAATGGTTCTTCAAACTGGCTAATCATTACAAATTCTGAGTTTTTTTTTTTTTTACAAAATACAGATGCTTGGGACTCACCTCAAACCATCAGGATAAGAACTTCTATGCTAGGGCCTAGGAACCAGTATATTTTTTAAAAGCTCCCCAAGTGCTTCTAAAGTTCAGTGAGTTTTGTGATCCAGTGACCTCTCAGGAAAGGATGAATGCCTTGATTTGTATGCATGCATTTATGTCAGATACTTTAAATGAAGTCATTAACCAAAATGCATTTCCAGAGTTCGGATCATTGAGTTTAAAATCAAATGAAATACATTTCTGGGTGATAAAACAGTAAGGACATGAAGAGAACTAGGGTGATGTACACAGATGTAGCTACTGTTTGATGCAGCATGGATACTGACCCCAAAAAAGCTAGAGCCCAGGTCACAGTTGCAGAAACACACTTAAGAATAATCAATGATTTCATGACGCCATTCCACCAGGTATAAGGTCATCACTGGCATTCAACTTCCTGTCCCTCGATTAAGAGGAGAATCTTCTGGCCAATAGGCTAATCAGACTGTGCTAACCAGCTACACATCGGTACTGAGAGGTTCAGATGAGGCAATATCTTCTAGTTTTCTTCGTGGAATAAAGTAAGGATAAAAAAAGAAATCATGTGAAAATCTATCTGTAAGGGCCATGAAATGGTAAGACTTCACCTTCCTCCTTAGGGCAATGCAGTGACTCTTTAGGTCGAGCTCTTCTTCAGACCAATGTAAGTGTTAAAACAGTTGCAAGGAACATAAAATTTGGACTCAGATATCAGATTTTAGCTGTGTGACCTTGGGCAAATCCTTTGACTTGTCTGAATCTCTTTTTCTCTAAAATGTGAGCAATTAGAAGGCTGGTGTGAGAATCACAGGTAATCTGCTCATAAATTAACTTAATGGGTATTTACTGAGTATCTCCCATGAATCGAGTACTGTTCTAGGCACTAGAGATAAAGCAAAGAAAAAACAGTCTCCAGCTTTCATGGAATTTATGGGGGTGTACTGGAACAAAGACAATGAACAGGTAAACAAGCAAGAATATAATGTGCCAGATGGTTGGTAAGGGCTTTGGAGAAAAAGGAAGCAAGGTAAATAAGATATGAATTCCTGGGGGAATGCAGAAGTGATGACCCTTCATCTCTATTTCAACATGTACCTTCTAAGAATAAGAATAATCTCCTACATAGTCAGTTATCACATTCAGAACATTCAATATTGATATAATCATCTAATATAAAATCTCAATTTAAATATAACCAATTTCTTCACAAAATCTTCTTTATAACCATTTTTTTCCTGGTGCAGGATCCAATCCAGGATATATACACTGGATGTTATATTGCTTTAGTTTTCGGTTTTTATTAGTCTTTTGACCTAGAACTGAGCCTCTTGACCATAGCCCTTTTTTAGGGGTTGGAGGATAGGGGGCAATGCCATTGTTATTTTTGAAAAGACTGGGCCAATTTTTTATGGAATGTCACCTGATTAGAATTAAAATTTTTTAATGATTTGGTTCAAGGCAAGAATTACTGGGAAAAAAAAAAAAGAAAAAAAATTGACAAAAATACTACATAAGTGATATTGTGCCCTGCTCAGTGCGTGCATCCGGAGACGCTTGTCCATTTGCTTTATTTTGGTGATGTTGACTTGGATCACTTGACTAAGGTGTTATACAGCAAATTTCTCTACTGTAAAGGTACCCATTTTACTTTGAAATCAACAAGGTATCTACAGAGAAATACTATGTAAATATCCTTTCTCCAACAAACTTTCACATAATGAATTTCCACCCATTAATAATTCTCATCTTAATAACTTATTTCTATCGAGGTTGCAAAAGGATGATTTTTTTCTAACTATCATGACTTTTATATTATTTGGCACCAAAGAAGAGCTCTCTGTTTACCCTCTATAAGTATGTATGTATGTATGTATGTATGTATGTATGTATGTATGTATGTATGCGTGTGTCTACCTACCTACCTGTTTACCTATTATTTGTTTCAATATGAACTCATGGATTCTTTTATTAAAAAATTTAGGTGTACTATATCCTATTAATAATATTGTTTTGATGACCAAATTGTCTCAGTTTTACAAGTAGGAGCCTATTTAATCTGGTTCTCATGCCTTTTTTTTCTAGTTTTTGAGTACTTCCTTATTTCCTTGTCCTCTCAAATATTCCAGGTTCATCTGTGCTTTACCTTCCTTAGCCCTGGATCAGCCATTTCTCCCAGGATCCCTGGTTCTATCTAGTGAGGAATTACACCTGTTAAAGTGCCAATTTATAAAATGGGATGGCAATATTACAATACTTGGAGACTTGTTTTGAGGATTAAATGAGAAAAGCTGTGTAAAAGACTTAACACAATACCTGGCACACAGTACATGCTCAGTAAATTATTTTATTCAAATGATTTCTAAGGCGGGATAAATAATGAAAGCATGGTGGGCTATTTCAGGGCAAAAATTGAGAACGACAGTAGATGAATTTAGAAAATGTGAATTATAATGTCCTCTGAGGGAAAGCAAAAGGTTAACAGATTTTTATAATATGTCCATAAATATCTGCTTTGCCTCTTGATGCATAGACAAGAAGCAGTTTGCCATCACATGTGGCATTTTAGCATAAACAGTTACCAATTTTGTGCTTAAGTCCTTATGCAAATAACAGAAAATAAGTCATACTCTCAAGTAAATGAATTCTTAGTTTTGATGATGTGGGAAGAGATTTTACATAAGACTTTAAATCCTAAAGCATTTCATTTAAAGTTATTTGCAAAAATTTCTTTAAGAAGGAAGCTTCATGTGGAGATTGGTCCTATTTTAGGTCCAGCTATAGAACCAAGTAGCATGAGAACATAATACCAGAGTCTCACAGTGAAGAGGAGTTTGTTTTGCTTCGCCATTTCTAATTTTTCTGACCATGAACAATCATACTTTGCTTGGAGCATTGGTCTTCATGTGTGTTAACATTGTCTTAAAATTACCTTTAATTTTTCATTATTATACAAATAATAGATGTTTCTTGTAGATGCATTAGAAAGTGCAAATTAGTAGTTGATAGTTGTTTACAGGGGTGGGGAGCACGGCAGAGAGAATGCAGTTAGCATTAATATGCTGGCTAGGTGGAGGGCCAAGGGAGGGAGGGAGCAATTGGGGGGATCGTTTTATAAACTATATAGATATCTAACAAATGTACTGTATACTTGAAACTAATTTAAATTTTTAAAAATTAAAGAAAATAAAATAAACAAAAAGAAAAAAATTTTCTTAATTTCATTCCCAAAGGTAACTGTAATGAACATTTTAGCCAAAATGTTGTATTTTTGTATAAATATATATTATTTACATATAACAGGTATGTGTTGTGCTGCAATATTGCATATAACTGCCTGTTCTTTTGATAACATCAAAAACATCATTTCATGTCAATAAGTATTCTATAACTTTACTTTCATGGATATGAATAGTTATATGGTTGTATAAAAATTTATTTAACCAACATCCTGTTGCTGAACATTGTTTTTACTATTTCCCTATTAGACACAGCATCATTATGCAGTTTAATTACAACTCCCTTATGGCTCTTCCATTAGATATAGAGCTACTTGAAGTCCTGAAACATATCTTGTTTATCTAAGTATCTCTAGGACCCAGTAGTATGCCTGGATCCACTTGGCACTCGATAAATATTTCTTAAAGACATGCGTAGTCTATAAATATCTCAAGCTCATTGTTATCTTTAGGATTTTGTGTTTGTGGGGGGATGCTTGGTAAGACAGAATCAAAACAATTCTAGCAAAAGAATCTGGAAACTGCTTCTCCGAGGCGAACGAGAGTGTAGTCTGGGAATTGAGATTCTCTGAACCTCTCTTAATCCCCTAAGTGACATTTTAGGTATACAAATGGGAGGTTGATAGGCACCAAAATTTTTTTTATGAACTAATAAAAGTTACATCTCATGATGTTACTTGGTATGCATAGCTGTTTGCAAGGGGATGGTGGTGAGGGTTAGGGAATATGTGAGGGCTAGGGAATAAAGACATTGACACCTGCCCACTTTTTTGGTGAGACTGAAAGTTACTTGATTGATTAGATTGTGGTGACCTGGGTCTACTGGAAGAAAAAATTCCGAAGAGAAGCTCACCTCAAGAAAAGAGAGAGTGTTCCTTTTCCACTAGGATCTAGAAGGTGTTGCAGGAGGCCTG
>NW_011889257.1:371339-382995 GCF_000151845.1 Pteropus vampyrus | reverse complement strand
TTTTTTTTCTAGTTTTTGAGTACTTCCTTATTTCCTTGTCCTCTCAAATATTCCAGGTTCATCTGTGCTTTACCTTCCTTAGCCCTGGATCAGCCATTTCTCCCAGGATCCCTGGTTCTATCTAGTGAGGAATTACACCTGTTAAAGTGCCAATTTATAAAATGGGATGGCAATATTACAATACTTGGAGACTTGTTTTGAGGATTAAATGAGAAAAGCTGTGTAAAAGACTTAACACAATACCTGGCACACAGTACATGCTCAGTAAATTATTTTATTCAAATGATTTCTAAGGCGGGATAAATAATGAAAGCATGGTGGGCTATTTCAGGGCAAAAATTGAGAACGACAGTAGATGAATTTAGAAAATGTGAATTATAATGTCCTCTGAGGGAAAGCAAAAGGTTAACAGATTTTTATAATATGTCCATAAATATCTGCTTTGCCTCTTGATGCATAGACAAGAAGCAGTTTGCCATCACATGTGGCATTTTAGCATAAACAGTTACCAATTTTGTGCTTAAGTCCTTATGCAAATAACAGAAAATAAGTCATACTCTCAAGTAAATGAATTCTTAGTTTTGATGATGTGGGAAGAGATTTTACATAAGACTTTAAATCCTAAAGCATTTCATTTAAAGTTATTTGCAAAAATTTCTTTAAGAAGGAAGCTTCATGTGGAGATTGGTCCTATTTTAGGTCCAGCTATAGAACCAAGTAGCATGAGAACATAATACCAGAGTCTCACAGTGAAGAGGAGTTTGTTTTGCTTCGCCATTTCTAATTTTTCTGACCATGAACAATCATACTTTGCTTGGAGCATTGGTCTTCATGTGTGTTAACATTGTCTTAAAATTACCTTTAATTTTTCATTATTATACAAATAATAGATGTTTCTTGTAGATGCATTAGAAAGTGCAAATTAGTAGTTGATAGTTGTTTACAGGGGTGGGGAGCACGGCAGAGAGAATGCAGTTAGCATTAATATGCTGGCTAGGTGGAGGGCCAAGGGAGGGAGGGAGCAATTGGGGGGATCGTTTTATAAACTATATAGATATCTAACAAATGTACTGTATACTTGAAACTAATTTAAATTTTTAAAAATTAAAGAAAATAAAATAAACAAAAAGAAAAAAATTTTCTTAATTTCATTCCCAAAGGTAACTGTAATGAACATTTTAGCCAAAATGTTGTATTTTTGTATAAATATATATTATTTACATATAACAGGTATGTGTTGTGCTGCAATATTGCATATAACTGCCTGTTCTTTTGATAACATCAAAAACATCATTTCATGTCAATAAGTATTCTATAACTTTACTTTCATGGATATGAATAGTTATATGGTTGTATAAAAATTTATTTAACCAACATCCTGTTGCTGAACATTGTTTTTACTATTTCCCTATTAGACACAGCATCATTATGCAGTTTAATTACAACTCCCTTATGGCTCTTCCATTAGATATAGAGCTACTTGAAGTCCTGAAACATATCTTGTTTATCTAAGTATCTCTAGGACCCAGTAGTATGCCTGGATCCACTTGGCACTCGATAAATATTTCTTAAAGACATGCGTAGTCTATAAATATCTCAAGCTCATTGTTATCTTTAGGATTTTGTGTTTGTGGGGGGATGCTTGGTAAGACAGAATCAAAACAATTCTAGCAAAAGAATCTGGAAACTGCTTCTCCGAGGCGAACGAGAGTGTAGTCTGGGAATTGAGATTCTCTGAACCTCTCTTAATCCCCTAAGTGACATTTTAGGTATACAAATGGGAGGTTGATAGGCACCAAAATTTTTTTTATGAACTAATAAAAGTTACATCTCATGATGTTACTTGGTATGCATAGCTGTTTGCAAGGGGATGGTGATGAGGGTTAGGGAATATGTGAGGGCTAGGGAATAAAGACATTGACACCTGCCCACTTTTTTGGTGAGACTGAAAGTTACTTGATTGATTAGATTGTGGTGACCTGGGTCTACTGGAAGAAAAAATTCCGAAGAGAAGCTCACCTCAAGAAAAGAGAGAGTGTTCCTTTTCCACTAGGATCTAGAAGGTGTTGCAGGAGGCCTGATTCTCTTACAGCTCATAGGTAAGGCTCTGAGGCCCTCTGAACCCACTTGCTTTGATCCAACAATTCTGCTTTGAGATCAAAAGCTAAGCATGCAAGTAGATACTTTTTAAAAGGCTATATAGACTTGAGCGTTCCAGGGATGTGGTACTCTTGAGTCCTGTAGAGACATTCAAACTAGTATGGCACTCATTGTAGTAGTGGAGAAAAATAGCCATCTCTGTGGGATGAATTTTCACAGCAACATCATACAGTAGTGACTAGGACAAAGGAAGGCGGAAACTTGGGCCTTCTGCTGGCCTGAGAAAATTCTTGGTCTCTTTTAGCCTAATTTGGACTGAGTCGGTGACCACAGTTATCATGCAAATGAGAGGGAGGGTGCTGGTTTTTAACAAGAGATACCACAATTCCTGCTGATATGGACCAGTGGAATACCAGATAATTGGAGAAATAAAAGGAACACAAAACATTCATATTCAAAGCTGGCAAAGCACATTGTATCAGAAACAAATACCTTATTGTTTTACCCTTTACCTATTGAAACTATAACCTGTTTCTGAGTGTACCAATCAGCTATTGTTATGCAATAAAACTCAGTGGCTAAATTCTCAACCCCCCCCCCCCCCCCCCCCCCCGCATGTCTGCGAATTACCTAACTAGGCTGAGCTCAGCTGGATAGTTCTACTTCAAAGTGCAAGTTCTGATGAATTTGGCTCCTTACAGAAAGGTGAGCTCGGGTTTGCTCCACCTGTGTTCGTTCATTCCAGGGCCCAGGCTGTGGAAGTAGCAGTTTCCTCAGGGATACTCATCCCAGGAATGTCAGAAGTGCAAAGGGGCGTGCCCTACCATGGGAACACATTTCATGCCTCTGCTTGCCAAACTTCTGTTGGAAAAAGCAAGCCACAGGATCATTCCCAAAGTTAAGATGCAGGGGAATATACTCAGTGTTTGATGGAGGAAATGCAGAATCACATGTTAAAGCCTGTAGATAGGATTGGGGTGAAGAATTAAGCCAATGAGTTAATTGATTACTCCAAAGATTATATTAACTTCCTCTCTGAGCTTTTTGTTGTCTCTTTCCATTCTCATTGAAATTTCTTCAGAACTCATCTAGAAGTAATTTTATCTTAAGATTTAGTTGAATTTGGTCTTGGGTTATTTATGTTTCTTAATTTTTCTTTTCAGCTAAATTATAAGCAACTTACTATGGAGACTATATCTTATGTTTTAAATATTTTCTGCTTGTCCTACAACAGTGGCAATCACATATGCATATATTAGATACCAATAAAAATCTAAGTAATATATTTGTAGAAGTTGCATAAGAAACATTTCCTGGATAAAAATAAATCTTATAATTGCTAAGATTTTAATCTAAGATTCTCATAAAAGGTAAACTATAAGCATACAACATCTTCTTAAAGAATTTGGCATAAACTAGACTGCCTAGACCTTTTTCAAATAAATACAAATTGGAAAGCAGAAGAAGTTCTATGTTTCTGGGCTGCCTACTGCTGTAATATTAACTATTTTTGGTATAATGGCAGGCTGTCTCCTCTATAATCAAAGGAAAAAGTACAGATTGACAATTCTTCCAACTATTCAAATGTCTCTTAAAAATAAAATTGATGGTAAGTAACAGGCATTTTGCATGTACTGGTTATTTTGACCTGATAGATTTGCAGATTTCTTACGAACGTGGAACATAAAAACTAGCTTATTTTTAAGTGCAAATCTTGTGTGCGGCAAATGAAGTCACATTTTTTATTTATTCATTTATTTGTTTGTGCTGTTAGAAAACCACTTTGTAGCAACTGTGAGGGAGAATACTTATTAGGCTAATAACAGCAGAATCAGAAATGAGGCATGTAGACAAATCTTCCTCTAGAAAATAATGTGAAGTTACAGAAGGTTAAGAATCTGTAAAGATCAACGGAAGCTAAGAACTCAAAATAGATAAGTAGCATTGAGAAAAAAAAAGGAAAAGGAAAAGAAAACACGAAGAAACCACTAACAGAGTTTAGATGGCTATTTTGTCTTTGTTCTCTGTTGAAAATACCTAAAATATTATTAAGAGACATTTAGAAATTCCTCCAAATAAATCATTTCTGTTATGCACAATGTCTAAACTCCTGTGAGCATCTTGCTTTTCCACTTTAACAGGCACAGTCTCTCTGTCTCTCTGTCTCTGCCTCTGTCTCTGTCTCTGTCTCTCTCTATAGATAGATAGATAGATAGATAGATAGATAGATAGATAGATAGATAGATGATAGATACATCTTATAGATCTCTCTCTCTCTCTCTCTATATATATATATCTTACACACACATGCCTTTGACTTACGTAATGAAACACATTGTCAATTTATGAGTATGACTAATTAGTAAAATGTGTTAATCCGAGTAGTAAAAAAATGAAGCTGGTTGTAATGGGTAAAGCTGATTCTTAAGTATAATGCTTCCTACATCCAAATGGAAAATGTAGAAGTATTAATATTGAAACATCCCCATATAATTTGGGAGACAATGTATCATGCTTTCTTTGACAGAAATGCAGATGTTTTGATGACAGTTTCATTCCTAATTTCCTCTCAGTTTTCAGTGGAATATCAGGAAAGATGTTTGCTCTTTATGGAGGCATCTATTCCATGTTTAACAGGAAGAACATAGCATAAGACCAGACAGTTTTATTTTTTATCCTTCCTGTCCCCCAAATGTCAAAGGAATACCGGAATTCATGTTCTGAGTTCTGGAAAAATAGATGAAAATTACAAAAAGGCTATCTTTTTTGTCTTTCTACGCTTCTAGTATTCATAATATTGTTATATCGTTGGCTCCAACCTATAACTCACAGCCTATTTTGAAAGTTGATAAGAAATAGTAAAATATGATATTTTGCATTAATTTACCCTTTCCTCCCATTTATCTATTCAAATTTTGGAGTTCCTTTTATATCCTTATGTCTAAGGTTAAACCATTTCAATCTGACCTCTGATCTTTGAGAACTTGAATGAGGACTGGGACCTATAGGGCACACTGTGTTAGTCTGCTAAAGCTGCCATATTAAAACATCACAGACTGGCTTAAGCAACAGAAATGTACTTTCTCACAGTTTTAGAGGCTGGAGGTCAGAGATCAGAGTGTTGGCAGGGTTGATTTATTCTGAGGCCTCTCTCTTTGATTTGTAGATGGCCAACTTCTCACTGTCTTCACCTGGTGTTCCTCTGTGCCTGTTTGTGTCCTAATCTTCTTTTCTTATAAAGACAGCAGTCATATTAGCCATATGACCTCATTTTATCTTAGCCACCTCTTTAAAGGCTCTATCTTCAAATATAGTCATTCTAAGGTATTGGGGATTAAGACTTCAACATATGAATTTTGGGGGAACACAATTTAGCCCATAATACAGACCTTGCACCAACATGGTGCAAGAATCTTTAGTCTACTTTATCTGTAGAGAAAAATCTCTGTTTTGTTATATTTTTCTGAATCACACCAATGTAAATATTTGTGGTTCAGCATATGATTGACAGGCCAGAAGCGCCTCAGGGATTTAAAAAAGTGTCTTTGTTATTGCAACACATTGGCTAGGTAATCCAATCTTATTGGACAGACTGCCTGAATTTCAAATCTACACTCACATTGAATAAAGGCCAGATATGTTATTTTTTTTACCCTCCACTCTCCAACCCTTCCTGACTAAGTGAGATGGAATTATTTGGGAGAAAAAAGATTATGAGTAGAAGAATCAGGGAGAAACACCAAATTTTCTTCCTAAAACTCTTCCAGAAATGAAGAGTTTGTTATATATATATAATTATATATATATATAATTCAAAGATCTATTATCACAAAATGGCATAACATAACACCTTTATCATATAACATCTCTATTAGGTGCATTGCTACAAATATCTAAGATGTCACATTTCCTCCCTCCCTCCCTCCTTTCCTTCCTTCCTTCCTTCCTTCCTTCCTTCCTTCCTTCCTTCCTTCCTTCCTTCCTTCCTTCCTTCCTTCCTTCCTTCCTTCCTTCCTTCCTTCCTTCCTTCCTTCCTTCCCTCTCCCTCTGCCCTCTCTCATTTCCTCGACTCTATAATTTCCTAATTCACACATACAAGGAGGCAGGGTCAGCCTCAAATAAACTGATTGCTAATGCAATTCATTTACCAATCATCTCTCTGTGATCACTCTGAGTCATCTGATGAGGACAATGAAGTTAATGAGGACACAAAAATGAAGAGAAGCAGGGAAGGATGATGATAAGGAAACAAGCACAAGACTGAGAAGCACGGGAAAAAAGGCAAGCTGTGACCTCAGTCAGGGGCACACTGAAACCCAAAAGCAAGAGGAAGAGTGAGGTCTTCTCTCTGTGACCCTCAGGGCGTTTAGGGTGCAGCTGATCACATTACCCAATTGGATTTTCTGACAAAATCTCAGTTGAAGCAAAAATGTTATTCTGAAGATAATATGTGTATAGGAATGATTACATGGTTTTGGTATATTATTTTCTTGCTGTAAAGAAGAATATATTATTTATATATAGAAGTAGCACAGTTTCCATAGGTATGAGGGATAATTTATAAGCAAAATATTAGAATCTACCAATGTAGAAAGCATCAAGTTGTCATAGGAAGATTTTTTTTTTTTTTTTTTTAGCAGAACGAAAAATGCCAGCACGCTGTTACTGGGGATAACTATGCGGTTGTTTGCAGGTCATATCATTCGGTAAACTGGTCCAATGCTATTAAGAAGGAATTATAGAAAGCACATTTGTTTTTCTGCTTGATGGCCAGAAATAATTTTAATAGATTCCTGAATTTTGTCTCCAGGCAAGGCAGAAACATATGGAAATCATTTTTACTTGTTAATAATTTTGTTGCTGATTGGAATTGTAAAGAGGATTTATTTTAATCATTTTAGGATGTATTAAAGGGACTGCTGATAGCTGGGGGCCAAGAGGCTTAATGATTTCTATTGAGTTCACTAACAGGCCCAGGTGAGAGAGGGATTTTATCTGTCAGGAGACAACATACCCACTCCAACTGTCCCAAGGCAGGTGTTAAAGGAGCCTGGGAACTCTGCAAGGTCAGAAATCAAAGCCTGGTGGTAGATCAATAAACACTCTAAAACATCTCTCTTTATTCTGAATGTTTTCTCAGCAAAGCAAAACACACTAAGGTAGTAAATGTCCTGGGTTTGGCTCAAGTAGTTATTATTTTCATGGTCCTGGACAAATTACTTTGCTTTTCTCTGCCTCAGTGTCTTAATCTGCAAGAATGGTAATAACAATAGCAACTACCTGCCTACAGTAGCCCTTTGAAAGTCAAATAAGATGATGCATGTCAGTCATACAGCACCAAGACTAACATAGAGTGAATGCTCAGTAAATTGCAATTATTCTTATTAATATTATTGTTGTTATTGTTTGCTGAAAATCTGTATCTACTTCATTATACATGTTAGAAAGAGAAACCCAGACTTGAATATTGAGAGGAGAATAGGCCTAGGTTTAGATTTTTTAATGTATATATTACAAAATAATAAGCCTGCAATTTGGAAAATAGAATTTACAACATTTTCTACATAGAAAATTCATGTTCTAATACTCTCCAGTTCTTTTAACTATCTAGATATAACGTCAAGATATACTATCATGCTTTGCTTGTTTTATTTTGCTGGTACCTTTGCTACTCAAGAAATTGTTCCTATCTAAATAAAGATTTGTGGTATTTTCTTTGGTTATTTTTAAAATGGAAAGTTTATATGATCAGATTGAGCCTTTTCTACTTTTATCCAGCCTAACTATTTCCTAAAATTAAGTATCTGTAACCTTTCCATTGAATAAGCAGGGTTCATGAGGTATAATTATAAAGAAACTTTAAATTTGTCTCGCAATAAATACCTCCTTAAATTTATTCTGTGGAGCTGGTTCTTTTGTTGGCCTTTGATGAAATTTAAGGAAAACCTCGTCATTTTGATGGTCACTTTTAGGTCATAAAACAACTTTTAGTCAGTAATTAATTTGTCCTGTCAAAATATTAAATTTCATTTAAAGGTAAAGCTGCTCTCTTCAAGTCAGCTTGCTGCAGGCTGGTTGCCAGTGGGTGGAGATTCTTGTTGGTTTGTTCCTTTTCCTCTTATAGGTTAACCCCTCCTCCCCCAGAACAATTGCAGATCACTCTAGGTTTAGAGCTAGGGGAGGCAGAGGATAAAGAGGACAAGGATATTCTTGTCCATTGTATGGTGATCTTGCATCAATGCTCTCTAGATCTGGTAGGTGTTTAAAGCTGAGTCTTTTGCAGGCACCTTTATGGGTTCATCAGAGACCCTGTGGCCCTTTGCCTCTCTTCCTCTCATTGTCGGGGATCTCTAACGCTCATTTTTAGTTTCTTTGATAGGGCAAGTGCATCTCTGATTGCCCTTGGCTGACTGGCTGGTTAATAACTCCTTCCTTAGCCCCTAGTCATTTGGTGACACTTTTGCCTTCTTTCTATTTGTTCATTCAGTGGACTCTTAGACAAGACATGAGCTGAAGGTACACTGACTCTCATGTACAGATTACACGTTTCTCCCAAATTATTCTAGGACTGCAATGAGCCCCAATGAAGCAATCTTTTTTCCACTTCTTTTTTAAAGCATGTACCTACCAAATTCTAGACCCTTACATCACCTAGGGATAAGTCCAACTAACTTTATCTAGTGTTTCTCAACCTGCATGAGAAATATATGGAACTTTTCAGGTGGTTGTGTTATAGTCCTTTCCCTAGGTTTAGGTTACAGTAAATTAGTTTATTTCCCCCAAATTCCCTTTCTAATATCTACCACTTTCAATCCTTTTATATCCCCAATTTGGGTGTTAGGTTAAGAGTAGACTAGCTGGTTATTTTTCTTTGACTCTTAACTAAGTGGTAATATTCTATTATTGTATTTTCCATACCATTATTATATGAGTATATATACACAAGACAAAAGCTTTATTCTAAACTCACTTATAATTCTGTACCATGTCCCATTCTTCCCTTGTTTTCTTTACATTATCTCATAGAGAGAAATGTGTGTGTGTGTGTGTGTGTGTATGTATGTATATGCATGTATATATATATATATATATATATATAATTGTGGTGAAAAGCACATAACATAAATTTATTCTTAACCATTTTTAAATGTACAGTAGCAGTGTTAAGTATATTCACATTGTTATAAAACATGGAACAACATTTTAAACATTTCACTGTATATTTTTTTAAAAATCATATTTTTCTTGTGATTAACTTTTTTAAAAAAGCATTTTGATTATGATATTGGTTGTTAAACATTTAATCAAGCTTCTTCATATAAGGGGAACTGATATTAGGATATATATGACCAATAAAGAGATAGAATCTCATACAAACACAGTCCAGTAGCTCTAACAGTGCCAAGCCTCATGGAGAATAGGAATAGAAACATCTCTTAAAACCTGGGCTTCCTAAGTTTCCATTCCACAGCTACCGTATTAATAAAACTTGAGTGTTCCTAGTCTGCCTGCTTCCTTTTGAACTGATATCATATGCTTATCGTTTTCCTCTGCTTCATGTATCGTTTCTTCGTACATCATAATTTTGATTTTCTCGTTTCTGGTTCATAATAATTTCTGTTTATTCCCTTATGGCTCTGAAAAACTGGTCATAACTCCAGCTTATCTTCCCACAGGGTAATTCCTCTTTCTCTTGGTGTTGGTATTATTTATTAATTTAACTTTTCAAGAGAGGAAATTGGATTGTCTTTGCTTATCTTTTCATACTGTGTGGCCACTGTCAGCCAAGGGATTAGCTGGCTACCCTTGGGTCAAAATGCGGCCACATATGGCTGCTCTTTGAGCAAAGGCTGGCAGTGATGGGTCCTGAGAAGGAGCCCTGGATGTAACGGGCGACATGATTAACTTTATGTACTTAATAAAAATTTTTATGTACATGCTTAAACAAGAATAAGTCTCTCTACATTCACTTTGCAGTTTTTGGTAAACAGAAACTGTTATAGAAGAAAGATGCTAATAAAGTCTTTCTGAGAACAAAGAATTGAAGAAAGGCTTCTGAGTTTCTGATTGTAGTGGATTTTTTTTGAGGGAGGGGCTGTTTTCCTGGTTTGAGTTCCCCCACCAGCAGACCCTGAGATAAGGATGCTATTGCAAATAGTTTATTTGGAAGACGATAACAGGAAACACTGGTAAGGAAAGTGAAGAAATGAGACAGTGCAAGAAAGGCAGCCAATAAAAAAATGCATTCTCAAGTTGTTACTGTGGCTTATTCCACTAGTTAGTTCTGGGAGATGTACGATGCATCTCAAATTTATCTCAAATGAGGACCCAGGAAGCTGGATATTTATCTGGCAATTCCCCGTCTATCATTGGTTAAGGGGGCTGCTTCTGGGCGATTGATTCTCTGGCACTTCTGGCTTACCCCTGTGCACAGCTTATAGTTCCATGCCCAGTAGAAAGCCCTCAAGTCACAAGTCACAGGGGTTTGCAGTCAGCAGCTTTTAATGTGCAGAGTAGCTGTGGGAAGGGCACTGACAACATCTATTCCAGCACCCCTTCCCACTTTATCCTTTCTTGAAACATGATTTTATTCAGGTATTCATCTCTTAGGGAAGGTGACCTAAAGCTCAAGGGTAAATCTGGATTAATCTTAACCACTCAGGGACATTCTATTCCTTGTGCCTGCTTTTTGGTGTAGGTGTGGACATGTAGTGCAATGTGGCTTGACATGTGTGATGAGGGCTGCCAGAGGGCCTCTGGGAAAGGTTTCTTCATTCTTATAAAGAGACTCATAGGAAAAGGCAGCATCGTATTTTGCACTAGACATGTCACATATTCACTTGTCACTTGGTACCATGGGGCCTGAACTAACCAAACTTAAAGACACCCTACCTTGGGATTTCTCATTTTGAGAAATGACAACATTTCTAAATGATTATCTAAATCATTTTGAGTAAAGTTTATTGTTACCTGCAGTCAAAGACATCTTAATTGGTACAAGGATAAAGTATAAGTACAAGATGAGAAAGATCATTTCTTAAAGTTTACAAAAAGGTTTATTAAGAGATTATAGGATGATGTCAGTCAATATGTTGTAATAATTCCAACTCCCTTTATATGACACTTATACCCCTCTTAGAGGACAAACAACATTCAGGGGCTTTTGCTGATGATTGATCATGAGTTGTAGAAGAGCGATTTATTCAATCTCGATCCTTGATTGCATGTCTATTCAATAGGCTGTGATTAAATAGGAAGTATTCATAAAACACTTTTTCTACAGACTGAGGAGCAATGGTTATCTTGAAGAGAAGCATATGTGCAATTGGTTGAGCTGCCAGCTGAACTAACCACTTTTTTTTCCTGAAAACTGTTATTACCTGAAAGAAAGACTGACAGAAAAAATAATGGCTACCCAGACTTGGGTATTTGGCAATTTATTCCTAAGTGAATGAAGTGAACCTGTTACTTCAAGGAAAACAACTGATGATATTTTTTGCCAGTGATAAAATGTGTACTTTCAAGTAAAATTTTGATTTTTGGAAAACTTGTATCT
>NW_011889257.1:314840-369309 GCF_000151845.1 Pteropus vampyrus | reverse complement strand
AACCAAAAGATGTTTGAATTAATCGTGAGCAGTAATTTTTATTCATTATTATTTTTATTTTATATTAGTTTCAGGTGTACACTACATTGGTTAGACATTTGTATAGTTTATGAAGTGATCCTCCCGATTACTCTAGTACCCACCTGGCACTACACACAGCCATTACAATACTATTGACTATATTACCTATTCTGTACTCAATGTCCCTATGACTATTTTGTAACTACTAATTTGTACTTTTTCCTCCTTTCAACTTTTTTCTCCCGGCCCCCCACCCCTCCTCCCCTCTGGCGGTCACCAGATTGTCCTGTATCTGAGTGTGTTTATATTTAGTTTGTTCCTTTTGTTCCTCAGATTCTGCATATAAGCGAAATCATATGGTATTTAGTGTTCTCTGTCTAATTATTTCACTCAATGTGATAACTTCTAGGTCCATCCATGTTGTTGCAAATGGTAAGATTTCAGGAGGGTTCTGGTCAAGATGACATAGAGGGTGTAGGCTTTGTACGTCTCCTCTTGTGACCACACCAAAATTGTGATGAAACCATGGATCAAAGAGCAAGCCGAGTTGCCTGGGGCCTGGGTGAACAGAAGCCCTATAACTAGGGAGAGAAATAAGAAATTATCCTGCAATGGCAGGAGAGGGTGGAAATGCAAGGCTCCCCGGTCCTACATGGGCTGAGTGAGATAGAGACTACAGCAGCTGTAGCCAGCAACTGCAGACATTCCTCTTAAAGAGGTTACAACTGTGACCGGACTTCCGCAGTGATGGATTTGCTCACTGTGGACTCCAGTGCTGGGGCAGCTGCTTGGGGGGTGCCAGGGACATACAGGGGGACATACAGGGACATATAGGGCTTCGGGGTAAGAGCCAGAGAGGCAGCTTTCTCCTGGGCAGAAGTGCTAGTGGTATCCATTGATCATCGGTTGAGATCTCAAGCCTCCAAGCGTGGGGATGCAGACACCACCATAGCTGAGATGTCATCAAACTGGATAACAGAGGTCACTCCGCCACTCCCAACTTGTGGCCCTACTCAAGCCACATCCAGTGGTGTCCTCGGTGTGCCCTGTGCTCCTTGCTGAGCAGCTCCAAGCCCCACATTGGGGTCAGCTGAACTTCGTTTCTGGCGTGGCCTCTTGAGGCAACTATAAGCACAGCATAGGTGGCAGCCATATGTGGATTGTTTGCTGATTCTTACCAGGTGACCCCAGAGGGGCACAGGTAGGGCTAAACTTGGCCTGCAGCTGGACCCCTTTCAGAACTGTGCCACTGGACACCTACTACACAAAGCCACACTAATAAGACTGGGAGACTTAGGAGCTTTACCTAATACATAGAAACAGACACAGGAAGGCAGCCAAAATGAGGAGACGAAGAAGCAGAAACCATATGAGAGAACAGAACAGAGCTCCAGGAAAAGATCTAAATAAAGTGGTGTCAACCAATCTAAGAGATGCAGAGTTTAAAGTACTGGATGTAAGGATGCTCAATGAACTTAGTGGAAGAGTTGATGACCACAATGAGAACTTTAACAAAGAGACAAAAAACAAAATGGAGATGGAAAACACAACAGGAAGCCAGTCGGAAATGAAGAATACAATAACTAAGATGAAGAGCACATTAGAGAGAATCAAGAGAGTGGATGAAGAGGAGGATTGAGTCACTGACATAGAGGATGGGGTAGCAGAGGACAACCGATCAGAACAGCAACAAGAAAAAAGAATCCAAAAAATGAAGATAATTTAAGGATCCTGGGACAACATTAAGCATAACATTTGTGTCACGGGGACTCCAGAAGGAGAAGAGATAGAGCAAGAAATGGAAAACCTATTTGAAGAAATAATGATGGAAAACTTTCCTAAGCTGGTGAAGGATAGACATACAACCTCAGGAAGCTCAGAGAGTCTCAAACAAGATGAACCCAAAGGGGTCCACACTAAGACACATCATAATTAAAATGCCAAAGGTTATTTTCAAAGAGAGAATCTTAAAAGCAGCAAGAGAAAAGCAGTTAGTTAACTACAAGGGAGCTCCCATAAGACTGGCAGCTGATTTCTCAAAAGAAACTTTGCAGGCAGAAGGGCTTGGCGCAAATATTCAACCTGATGAAAACCCAGGATCTACAACCAACATTTCTTTATCCAGCAAAGCTATCATTTAGAGTTGAAGGACAGATAAAGAGCTTCCCAGACAAGAAAAAGCTAAAGGTGTTCATCATTACCAAGCCAGTATTACAGGAAATATTGGAGGGATTACTTTAAGAAGAAAAAAAAATATATCAATTATATGAATAAAGAATGGCAATAACTACATATCTATCAACAAGTACCTCAAATGAAAAAGAAATAAGTGCTCCAATCAAAAGATAGGGTGGGAGACTGCTTCAAAATGGCGTAAACGATAGAGGCTTTGATCATCCCTCTGGCAACCAAATCAAGGTTGTGACGGAAGCAAGGAACAGCAGCAAAGAAAAATCGCCTGGGATCTAGATGAACAAGCCATACAACTAGGGAGAAGTCCAAGAAAGCATTCTGCGATGGCAGAAGGTAGGATGGGGTGAGGACGTGGGGCACCCTGATCCCGAGCAGCTGTGTGAGACAGAGGCTGTGGAAGTGGCAGAGGCAGATGCCTCTTAATGGGGCCCCATCCGTGAGTGGATTTTCACAGCGACGGACCTGCTCACTCTGAGCACTAGCAATGAGCTGGCTGCTCCGGGGAGACCAGGGACTTACAGTGAGACACTGAGTTGTTGGAGTGAGGGCCAGAGGCGAGGCTCAGTTGGTACAGAAGTGCCGGCGGTATCCATTGTTCTCTGTTGAGCCCTCCTCCCTCCCAGTGAGAGGACACAGTGCCGCCATAGCCATGATGTCATCAAACTGGATGACAGAGGTCGTGCTGCCTACAGGATTCCCTGAAACTCCGCCTCCCCCAACTCGGGCTCCACCCGAGCAACAACCAAGTGTATCCTCCGCGAGTCAGATGTGGCTTGCTGAGCGGCGCCTAGACTCACACTGGAGGCAGCTGGCCTTGGTTTCTGGTGTGGCCTTTTGAGGCAACTATAAGCACAGCATCTGTGGATTGCTTGCTGAATCTTGACACGTGGCCCTGGAGAGGCAAAAATTTGGGCTAAATTTGGCCTGCAGCTGAACCCCTCTCTGGACTGTGCCACTGGACACCTATGTCACAAATCCACACTAATAAGACCAGAAGACTTAGGAACTTTGCTTAGTACATAGAAACAGACATGGAAAGGCAGCCAAAATGGGAAGACAAAGAAGCAGAAACCATATGACAGAAAAGAACAGAGATCCTTATATAATGGAGTCAAGCAATCTAACAGATGCAGAGTTCAAAACACTGGTTATAAAGATGCTCAGTGAACTTTTGGGAAAAGTAGAGAATGCCAGCAAAGAGATAAAAATGGAGATGGAGATTATAAGAGGGAACCAGTCTGAAATGAAGAACACATTATCTGAGATGAGAAGCATATTAAATGAAATACACAAAGGAATAAACAAAGTGAATAAAGAAGAGAATCACATGCCCTATCTACAGGACAGGAAAGCCAATCAGGACACTCAAACAGAATGGCAAGAAAAAAGAGGCCGAGACTATAAAAATAACTTAAGGAACATATGGGACACTATTAAGGGTCCAAATATTCATCTGATCGGCATAAGTGAAGAAAATCAAGATGTTGAACAGCTGTTTGAAGAAATAATGATGGAAAACTTCCTTAACCTGGTGAAGGAAATGTACATAAAACCCCAGGAAGCTCAGAGAATCCCCAAAATCAAGGATCCAAAGAGGCCCACACCAAGATACATCATAATTAAAATGCCAAAGGTTAAATACAAAGAAAAAATTTTAAAAACAGCAAGAGAAAAACAAATAATTACATATAAAGAACACCCATACGACTGGCAGCTGATTTCTCAAGAGAGACTATGCAGGACAGAAGGGCTTGGCAAAAATTTTTCGAAAGAATGAAGGCCCAGGATCTACGACCAAGAATAATTTATTCAGCAAAGCTATTATTTAGAGTTGAAGGTCAGATAAAGAGCTTCTCAGACAAAAATAAACTAAAGGAATTTATCAACGCCAAGCCAGAATTACAGAAATGTTGGAGGGACTTCTTTAAGAAGAAAAAACATGTATCAAAAACAGGAATAAAGACTGGTAACAACTACATTCCTATCAATAAGTAAGTACCTTAAAGGAAAAAGAATTAAGTGCTCCAACCAAGGGATGGAGTGGCTGAAAGGATAAGAAAACAAGACCCCTACATATGAAAAGGAAGGGAATGGAAAAATATACTGCTGTGATGAACCTAGAAGATATTTAAGTCAAAGAAAGATAAACACTATATGACTTCACTTATATGTGGAATTTAAGGAATAAAAAGAACAAACTAATCAAAAACAGACTCACAAATATAGTGGACAATTTGGTGATGGACAGAGGAGAGGGGTGTTTGGGGGGCTGGGAGAATGGGGTGAAGGGTTAAAGAAGTACAAATTAGTAGCTGACGGATGGTCACGAGGATGGGAAGCATGGCATAAGGAATGCAATTAGCATTAATACATTGGCTAGGTCAGGGGAGGGTAAGGGGAAGGAGGGAGCAATTGGGAGGATCATTTTACGAACTATATAGATGTCTAACCAATATACTGAATACTTGAAACTAATACAAATTTAAAAAAAGAAAAAAAATTAAACTATATTAAAACAGAAAAAAATTGGAATGGATTCAAAGTTTGAAACAAACGAACAAACAAAAAGATAGAGTGTCTGAATGGTTAAGAAAACAAGACCCTTCAACACTTCAGATTAAAAGTCACACACAGACTAAAAGTAAAGGGATAGAAAAAGTGCATGATGGACCTAAAGGGTGTTGTGCTGAATGGAGTAAGTCAGATAGAGAAAGACTAATGCCATATGATTTCACATACATGTAGAATCTAAAGAATAAAATAGACAGACAGACAGACAAACAAACAAACAAAAACAGAAACAAATTTATAGATACAGAGACAATCTTGAGGGTCACCAGATGGTTGGGGAGTTGGGGAAGGATGGTGAAAAAGGGCGAAGGGATTCAGAAGTACAAATGGGTAGTGACAAAATAGTCATGGAGATACAAAGTGTAGTATAAGGAATATACTCAATAATAATTTAATAAATATGTATGGGGGCAGAGGGGTACTAGATTATTATATATATATAATCACTAGGCTGTACACCTGAAACCAATATAATGTTGTATCCCAGCTATAATTGGAAAAATATTATAAAAAACAAATAGTAGAGTTTCATTTTTTATGGCTGAGTAATATTCCATTGTGCATATGAACAATAACTTTTTTATCCAATCATCTATTGATGGGAATTTAGGTTGCTTCCATATCTTGACTATTGTGAATAGCACTGCCATGAACATAAGGATGCACAGATCTTTACAAATTAGTGTTTTGGTTTTCATTGGATAAATACCCAGAAGTACAATTGCTGAGTCACAAGGTAGTTTTATTTTTAATTTTTTGAGGACCCTCCATACTGTTTTCCATTGTGGCTGCATCAATTTGCAATCCCACCAACAGTGTACGAGGATTCCCTTTTCTCCACATCCTCATCAATACTTGTTGTTTGTTGATTTATTGATGACAGCCATTCTGACAGGTGTCAGGTGATATCTCATTGTGGTTTTAATTTGCATTTCTCTAATGATTAGTGATCTTGAGCATATTTTCATATGTCTATTGACCATCTGTATGTCCTCTTTGGAGAAACGCCCATTCAGGTATTTTTTAATTGGATTTTTGTTGTTGTTGTTGTTGAGTTGTATGAGTTCTTTATAAATTTTGGATATTAATCCCTTATCAGATGTATCGTAGGCGAATATCTTTTCCCATTCAGTAGGTTTTCTTTTCATTTTGTTGATGGTTTCCTTTGCTGTGCAAAAACTTTTTAATTTGATGTAGTGCTATTTGTTTATTTTTCTTTTATTTCCCCTGCCTGAGGAGACATATCTGAAAAGAAATTACTAATAGTAATATCAGGGAATTTTTTCTTCTAGAACTTTTATGGTTTTGAGTCTTACATTTAAGTTTTTAATTTGAGTTTATTCTTCTATATGGTGTAAGAAGGTGGTCCAGTTTCATTTTTTTGCATGTATCTGTCCAGTTTTCCCAACACCATTTGTTGCAGAGACTGTCTTTACCCCATTGTATATTCTTGTCTCCTTTGTCATAGATTAAATGACAGGATAGATGTGGATTTATTTCTGGGCTCTCTATTCTGTTCCATTGATCTATGTATCTGTTTTATGCCAGTACCGTGCTGTTTTGATTACTATAGTCTTGTAGTATAGTTTGATATCATGTAGTGTGATAACTCCTATTTTATTCTTCTTTCTTAAGATTGCTGTGGCTATTTGAGCTCTTTTGTGGTTCCATATAAATTTGGGGATTATTTGTTCTAGTTCTCTGAAAAATGTCATTGGTATTTTGATAGGAATTGCATTGAATCTATAGATTGCTTTGGGTCGTACGGCCATTTTAATGATGTTTATTCTTCCTACCCATGAGCATGGTATATGCTTCCATTTATTTGTATCTTCTTCAATTTCTTTTTCAATGATTTATAATTTGCCGAGAGCAGATCTTTTACCTCCTTGGTTAATTTGATTCCTAGGTATTTTATTGTTTTTGATGCAATTGTAAATAGAATCGTTTTCTTAATTTCTCTTTCTGAAAATTCATCGTTGGTGTATAAAAAATGCAACCTACTCTGAATATTAATTAATATGAATATTAATTCTGCTGCTTTACTGAATTCATTTATCAGTTTTAACAGTTTTTTTTGTGGAATCTTTAGGGTTCTCTATAGATAGTATCATGTCATCTGCAAATGATGACATTTTTACTTCTTCCTTTCCAATTCAGATGCCTTTAATTTATCCTTCTTGTCTGATTATTGTAGCTAGGACTTCCAATACAGTGCTGAATAGAAGTGGTGAAAGTGAGCATTCTTGTCTTGTTCTTGATCTTAAGGAAAATGCTTTTAGCCTTTCTCCATCGAGTGTAATGTTAGCTATAGGTTTCTCATATGTGTTCTTTATTATGCGGAGATATGTTTCCTCTATTCCCAGTTTGCTGAGAGTTTTTAATCATAAATAGATGCTGGATTTTGTTGAATGTTTTTTCTGCATCTATTGATATAGATCATATGATTTTTATCTCTCAATTTGTTAATGTGATGTCTGATATTAATTGATTTGTGGATATTGAACCAACCTTGCATCCCAGGAATAAGTCCAACTCGATCATGGTGTACAATATTTTTAATGTATTGCTGCATTTGGTTTGCTCATATTTCTTTGAGGATTTTTTCATCGATGTTCATCAGGGATATTGGCCTATAGTTCTCTTTTTTTGTAATACCTTTGTCTGGCTTCAGAATCAGAGTAATGTTGGCCCTGTAAAAAGAATTAGGAAGCCTTCCCTCTTCTTTAATTTTTGGACTAGTTTGAGAAGAATAGATGTTAATTCTTCTTTGAATGCTTGGTAAAATTTGCCTCTGAAGCCAGGTGATCCGGAACTTTTGCTTTTTGGGAAGTTTTTGATTACTGATTTGATTTCATTGGTGGTAATCAGTCCATTCAGATTTTCTGTTTCTTCTTGACTCAGTCTTGGGAAATTGTATGTCTAGGAATGTATCCATTTCTTCCAGATTGTCCAATTTGTTGACACATAATTGCTCATAGTATTTTCTGATAATCCTTTGTATTTCCATGAAATTTGTGATTATCCTGTTTCATTTTTGATTTTATTTATTCGGGTCCTCTCTTTTATTTCTTGATGAGTCTGGTTAAAGGTTTATTAATTTTGTTTATCCTTTTAAAGAACCAGCTCTTAGTTTCATTGGTCTTTTGTATTGTTTGTTTGGACTGTATTACGTTTATTTCCACTCTGATCTTTATTATTTTTTTCCTTCTACTGTAATTTTTATTCTAAAGCCAGTTGAGAACTTGAAGAAATGTTATTACCTTCCTAGAATGCCTCCTCTGTCCAGACCATCTGTATCCTTCGACAGCTTCTGAAGTAGTTTTTGCCTCATATTTCATAGATAAAGAAACCAAGACTCAAGAAAGTTGAAGAAAATTCCCCAGGATCAAAGATCTAGAAGCTTGAACAACTGAGAGTTAAGCCCCAGGTATTTTTGTCTTTGAAGGACATTCTTTTTATGATTGCTTCGAAAATTCCAACTCAGATTCTGTAGAGAGCATACCCACTAGCTGCAGGAGCATATAAGCAGAGAGCATATTGCTGCAACTATTGTTTCTATTTTATATCACCTAGTTTATTAAAAAAAAAAGTCTTGGTCTCCATTTTTATTGTTCCTTGAAATAGCTGAGGAGTGAGTAAGGAAGTATTCATTAGGAAAACAAACAAACACAGCTTCGGAGGATTTGAGAGGAAGACCCTATAAATCAGCAATATGGCTATTTGCCTCTTTGTCCATTGAGCCAAATCTTTCACCCAGATATGATACTGGGTTAGAAGACCTCGTTTTTACTACCTAAAAATAGATGAAATAATATAAAATTTCTATGCTTTACATTTCTAACTGTGAATCAAGGAGACACACCACCACACTCAAAACAGTTGTCCATAAGGTACATATCTCTATAGTGTAGCCTTCAGAGAATTTTCCTCTTAAAGGAGCATGAGCTCTGTGACAGACACATAAATCTAAGTTTTCATGGTTAGTTTAATAGTTGCCACAATTATCATTCTTTAAAGTGTTATTCTGAGGAGAGGTCAAAATTCTTAACTACTTACCCAATTTGCTGTCATTATTTCAGCAGCCTTCTCCTTTGTTCTCAGAATTACCCGCTTTATTTTGAACTTATTATTCCGTTTCCTTTTGTCCTTGTAAAATTCCCACAGTGCCCTTAATTACATTTTACACTGGGCACTACTTACCGTAAGTGTCAGATAACTTCCTTAAATCTTAGTTTCCTTTTCTGGAAACTAGGAATAAAAATATTATCTTCTACAGTTATCAGAAGTAAAAAAAGATCATACTTGTATAGTCATTAGTCCAATGCCTGACTCAATAAAGGCCAGCTAGTCTTATTATTAATACTCAATCATGTTATAAAACAAGCCTAATTTTAAGCTATCTGAAGTTTTATTTTACTAAAGTGTTTAGCAGTTTTTTAAAGAAAAAATTATACCACAGTTCCAAAAAGAATTTGTAAAGGGTTACCATTAAAGGCATATTACAAATAAGGCTTAGTAAGAAGAATAAAAATCAAAAGTCTGGCAAAGTGCATTGCCTCAGAAATAATCAAGGCTACCACCGACTCTCCCCATAAGTATTTGAATTTCTTTTTCATTAGAGCAATGCTGGGAATGATTGTTTTGGAACACTTGACAATGCTCCAGGTTCTTCTTGCTGAAAATAATGGAACAAAAATGGCATAAGATGAATAAGTATATTGGCAAGATTGACCCCTGTCGACGGAGGAATGGAGGTCAGTGGAAGGGAAGAGTAGATCTGGGGTGAGGTATTAATATATCATTAAAGTTTTTAATATTTATCGAAACAACAATAAACAAAAATTTATTGCCCTGCTGAATCATTTATTTTTATTTTTCAATTAGGGTTGACATTCAATATTATTGAATTCTTTCCTCTACTCTAATTTTCACACTGCTTTATTCCTCCTTGGCTCTCATCACTCCTATTCAATCTAAACCTTTCTGGTGTCCTCAATCTCTTCACAGAATGTTCCTTCTCGTTGGGAAAGGCAGTCTTGAGCATACAGTCTTTTGACCCTGGCTCGGTTGCATAAGAGCCTGGAACACTTTATCAGGAAATAAAGAGTCCTCACAGATTTATCACCTTGTGTGGAAATATCTTTCTCGGTTTCAGACTCAGTGCATGCTCCTTGGTTCTGCTTAAGTGTGTGGGTCATGTGGCACCTGGCCATCTCCACTACTATATCTGTTCCCTCTGGGAAGGAAATGGGGCCCTTCATTCTGTAGCATTAGAAGGATGCTTGCAGGCTGAGAGGGTTCTGCTGGCAGTGGGAGACTGGCATCCATTATTGAAGCCAACCTTGCTGTCTCTTCTCTTTGTGAGTAAGGCATTGCTCCATTCAGTGCCAGACTGTACTATTTTTCTTGACAACTCTGATATCAAGATGCAGTAGGCAGAAGTGTTGGGATTTCTACTCTTGATAGTAGGCAACAGATGGAGCTTGCCTGACACTACTACCTTGCTCTAACTAAATCCTCTGAAGGTATTATTGCTTTTTCTGTAGCTCTCCCTAGTGGATGCGTCTTCTCTAACTACCTACTCACATAGGGTTGGGTGTTGGGATTGGCTTCCTCCATGGAGATTCTGCTTTTCATTGTGGTACTTTTGTATTCTTTGGTGCCTTTTCCTCGGGAGGTCACGTCATCTAGTCGCCAAACCTAGTATTTTCTTGTTGCTGTCCATAGACTCATTGTCCATGCCTTTATCCATTGTATATCTGATACTTGGCTCATAGCATTATTTTCTACCCTGCTGTCATTGTGGCACAGTTAACAAGGAAGGCCTGTGCAACAAATAGATCTCTTCCTATCTTGACCTCCTATACTTCAGTGACCTTCATTTCCATCCCACTCAGCTACCTACTTCCATGAAAATACAGTTACCACTTAGAATTGTTATCCTTTTAAATCTTAACAATTTGCACATATATTTTCACCACACCCTACAGTTCTTCCAGTTCTCTGCTTTGATTTTTCCACCTCCTCTTTTCTTTGACCTCATTGAGACGTTTGGTCATGTTACCCCTCGAGTTTATTCTTTTTAGTCCCCTTCGATCCCCTTATCCATAGACCATCATTTCCTCCACTCTTTTGCCAATATCCTTATTCATCTCATGTCATTTTTGTTCCATTGTTTTCAGCAAGAAGCAATGAACAAACAAAATAAGTAAAAGCCCCAAAACCCTCTCTATATGTCATTGGAACTTTAGATCTGTGCCTCTGTGTGCCCCTAGAGATAGTTTCATTTTCTTAGCATGGTGCTGCACAAATTTATGATTTCTATTCTTAGCTGGTGTCAACATTAATTCTTTCCCATTTATTTCAGCATCTGTGTACATCTCTACTCTGGTCAAGCTTACTACTCCACCATCTCTTCACTCACTTTGTATACAAGTTTGCCTACTGCTGTGCAACTTTTAAGAGAAAATAGAAACCAATGTCTCCAGCTTCTGTAATCACATCTAATTGTGTGGAAACTTCTAGACTGTCTCAACGGAAAGTGTACCTTCTTGGAGCTAAAACTAAGCTTTTCACCTATACTCTGGATGCCAGTGACTCTTGAATTCTTAAGAATTACATTTTCTAATTTTTGTCTACTCTCCTGCGTCCCATTCTATAAATTAAAAACAAAACAAAACCAAACCAATCCTCTCTTGACAATTTGTTCCCTTCATGATGGCTATGAAAGGAAGGAAAGAGTACAGTGACTGAAAGGGAACAAATTGTCAAGATACTTATATCTAATTGCTTCACTTCCTTATACCACATTAACTCTTCAACCCACTGAGACATTCACATTTGTTCTTAGAATTGTTTCTGAGCTGTAGGCAATAAAAACAGGACAATGGAAATAGGGATACTATTTTCAATAATTGTTAAAAGGAAATTCCTGTTCAACAAAAGAGTTAAAGAGCCCATCTCTAAATTTTAAAAAGAAGTGGTTGATTTGCAACTTTATAATAGAGGCATTGATTAGTATTATAGATGGTATTTTATAAAACACGAAGAAATATTCTGCATTTATATTCATTGTTTCAATTAGCAACTGGATGACACTGAGTGTATGATTGAGCTCTCTGGTGAGAGCTCATACAACAACCAGTTTATGCTTTTGAGAAAAAGCTGTACATAGCTATCTGAAAATAAATAAGGGAAACCTAGTTTAAAAATGGAGTTGGGAAGCAGTGAAGGGAGCATTCTCATGTACAAACCCCAGTAGGAAGAAGCTTACTTTACATATCCCAGCAGGAAGAAAGAAGATTTTCTCCTTGCCCAGCAACAATATAGCCAATGAGAAGCCATCACAATTCCCTACTCTTGCTCTCCTCCAGTGAACTGTCATTCAGAATGGCCTCTTCCAATGGACTTCTTTCCTTGATAACAGAATACTCCTCTCCTCTGTTCTCCGGACTTGCCTGTGGTTTACCTTAGTTTGTATGTCTTGAATTATATTTTTTCTTCTGTTTCCAAATAAATTTGATTTGGCTGGCTAAACTGCTTCCTCTTTTGTTTTAAAAGTCGACAGCTAACATTATCAGATCTGCAGGTGGGAAATTTTAATTCTGAAAACTCAAAAGCCTAATATATATCTATACAATCAACTCCTACCTTGGGTGAAGAATCAAAGTGCCAGTATTGAAAGAAAAGAAACTTCCTCAACAAAACAAGTTTTGAATTTGTAAAAGTTCATAAAAACATGGAAAAGATACTGGAAAAAAATTAAGGGCAGGAGTTATCAGTTGCCTACAGCTTAATTCTTAATAACAATTATCCATTAGTGTTTGTGTGTGTGAATAAAAGTGAAAAAAACTTATTTAAGAAGCTTTAATATTTATATTTTTCAAAAATAATGAGTAATATATGATTCATTATATTTAAAAACTTCAGGTTATAAATTTGTAGGTAGAACTGGTTACCTATGCAGAAGGGAAGGTTGGCTGGAGCTAGCCATGACCTTGGTCAGGAATATATTTTGGGTAAATGTGCACAAAACGGAGACAGGCAGTAGATGCCAACTGATTAAGGTCCCATGCGAAAAAACTGTCAGAGCACAAGAATAGTCAATGTCTGCACAAGTGCATCCTTACCTGTGGTCAATTCAGTACACAATCCAAAGTTTTCTTTGTTGAGTAAGAATGAAAGCTAAAGGTGATGTTACAGAAGGTCACTCAGCTAAAATAAATGAACAAGTCTTCCTACTCGAGGAGTTACTTTACTACTGGGATCAGGATATTTGAAGTTCCTTGGCAAATACTTTCTTTGACCGAGCTGTGTACCTATTGTTGAAATTTCATGTCTATTCATCACTTTTATTTATGCTTTATTGTGATGTTCTGTAAATACCCGCTTTCTCTTTGTATCTCAGTACCATAGCCTGAGTTGTAGTTTTGGCATACTGACATATTCCTGGTTTGCCTGGGGCAGTGGTTCTCAATGCTCGCTGCACATTAAAATCACCCGAGGAGCTTTTAAATCTATCAATTAAATCAAAAGCCCTGGGATTGGGGCTCAGGCATTGGCAAATTTCAAAAACTCTCCAGGGGATTCTAATGTGTAGCCAGGGTTGGAAACACTGGCCTTGAGCCTTGGAGAAGGCTACTTATTTAACTTTTAAATTTTTTTCCCTCAACCTGGTCTCGAGAGGCTAAGTGAATTGGAGGCTGCGGCAGTGGCAGCAGCAGTGGCAGTGGCAGCAGCAGTGGCAGAAGCTTCTTAAAGGGGCTGCATCCATGAGTGGATTTTCACGGTGACGGACCTACTCGCTCTGAGCACCAGTGCCGATTTGGCTGTGCGCAGGGGGCACCAGGGACTTACAGGGAGGTATTGTCAGTGAAGGCCAGAGGTGAGACTTGCTCAGTACAGAAGTGCCGGCAGTGTCCATTATTCGCTGTTGAGCCCTCCTCCCTCCCAGTGCAGACACAGAGCCGCCATAGCCGTGATGTCATCAAACTGAAGAACAGAGGTCGCTCTGCCCAGAGGATTCCCTGAAACCCCGCCTCCCCCAACTTGTGGCCCCACCCAAGCCACATCCAGGTGTATCCTCAGCGAGTCAGGTGCTCCTTGCTGAGCAGCGCCAAGACTCACACTGGAGGCAGCTGGCCTTGGTTTCTGGTGTGGCCTTTTGAGGCAACTATAAGCACAGCATCTGTGGATTGCTTGCTGAATCTTAACAGGTGACCCTGGAGGGGCAGAGGTTTGGGTTAAATTTGGCCTGCAGCTGAACCCCTCTCGGGACTGTGCCACTGGACACTTACTTCACAAATCCACACTAATAAGACTGGGAGACTTAGGAGCTTTGCTCACTACATAGAAACAGACACAGAAAGGCAGCCAAAATGGGAAGATAAAAAAGCAGAAACCATATGAGAGAACAGAACAGAGATCCAGATATAATGGAGTCAAGCAATCTAACAGATGCAGAGTTCAAAACACTGGTTATAAAGAGGTTATAAAGATGCTCAATGAACTTTTGGGAAGTGGGGATAAATTCAGTGAGAACTTCAACAAAGAGATAAAAAACATAAAAATGGAAATGGAAATTATAAAAGAGAACCAGTCTGAAATGAAGAACGCATTATCTGAGATGAGAAGTATATTAAATGGAATAAACAAAGGAATAAACAAAGTGAATAAAGAAAAGGATCAAATGCCCTATCTAGAGGATAGGAAAGCCAAGGACACCAGAATGGCAAGAGATAAGATGCCAAGACTATAAAAATAATTTAAAGAGCATATGGGACACTATTAAGGGTTCAAATATCCATCTGATCGGCATAACTGAAGAAAATCAAGATGTTGAACAGCTATTCGAAGAAATAATAATGGAAGACTTCCCTAACCTGGTGAAGGAAATGGACATACAACCCCAGGAAGCTCAGAGAATCCCCAAAATCAGGGATCCAAAGAGGTCCGCACCAAGACACATCATAATTAAAATGCCAAAGGTTTAACACAAAGAAAAAATATTAAAAGCAGCAAGAGCAAAACAAATAATTACATGTAAAGGAACACCCATATGACTGGCAGCTGATTTCTCAAGAGAGACTATACAGGACAGAAGGGCTTGTCACAAAATATTCAACAGGATGAAGACCCAGGATCTACAACCAAGAATACTTTATCCAGCAAAGCTATCATTTAGAGTCGAAGGACAGATAAAGAGCTTCTCAGACAAAAATAAGCTAAAGGAATTTATCACCACCGAGTCAGTATTACAGGAAATGTTGGAGGGACTTCTTTAAGAAGAAAAAACATGTATCAAAAACAGGAATAAAGACTGGTAACAACTACATTCCTATCAATAAGTACCTTAAAGAGAAAAGAATTAAGTGCTCCAAACAAAAGATAGAGTGGCCAAAAAGATAAGAAAACAAGACTCCTACATATGCTGCCTACAAGAGACTCACTTCAGATTAAAAGACACACACAGACTAAAAGGAAGCGGATGGAAAAAGATGTTGCTGTGATGAACCTAGAAGATATTTAAGTCAGACAGAGAAAGATAAACAATATATGATTTTACTTCTATGTGGAATCTAAGGAAAAAAAAGAGCAAATTAATCAAAAAGAGACTCACAAATATAGAGGACAATCTGGTGATGGCCAGAGGGGAGGGAGTTTGGGGGGCTGGAAGAAGGGGGTGAAGGGTTAAAGAAGTACAAATTAGTAGCTGATAGATGGTCATGGGGATGGGGAGAATGGCATAGTGAATGCAGTTAGCAGGGAAGGGAGGGAGCAATTGGGGAGATCATTTTACGATCTATATAGATGTCTAACCAATGTACCGTATACTTGAAACTAATTAAAATAAATAAATTAAACATATATTCTTCAAATAAAATGTTTCTCCCTCTATGTAGCACCTCTCTGTGTTTATTTTCAGAAGGCAATCTATTTCCGTATTTCCAAGTTCTTGGGGATATCTCTTTGTAGCCTCAAAGAAAAGTCAATAATAGATAAATGCTATACTTCGAAATAATTTAATTTTGCCAAAGTTAAGCCTTTTCATCTCTCTTTCTCAATAATTGAATGTGTAGGATTTCTCAACCTTGACTATACTTGTCTGTACTTGACTGCACCAGGGAACTTTTAAGACTATTGATGCCCTGGTAGGGTCCAATACCCAGAAATTCTAATGAAATTGATCTGGGGTGCAGCCTGGATGTTGGGATTGAAAAAAAAAGCTCCCCAGGCGATATTATAATAGACTCTTAGCAGAAAACTCTTGTAAATATTTTCAAGATCAATAAATTGTCAGTTAGGTCAATGATATGCCTAAATTCATGGTCAAACTGAGGCTGCAAACTCAGCAGTTCCATTGGCCATCAGTCAACCTTGGCTGTACCTGGGAATTGCTTTGGGATTAAGGAGCTTTGAAACATACTGAAGCCTGTGGCCTACCCCTAGCAATTATGTAATCAGTCTCTGCTATAGCCTGGATTTCAGGACTCTCAAAAGCTTCCCTGGTGCTTCTGATATGCAGAGAAGTTTGAGGACCACAATTTAGCTTGGCCTACCAAACACATACCTGTTTAGTCAATTTCAATAGTTTAAGTCATATTATGAATGTTTTTAAGGGCACCTGCATGTGAATTTTACTCAATAGAGTCCTCAATGACTTAAATTGATAGTATATTCTTGTTTCCTTTTCCCCAACCACAACACATATTTCAGAATAAAAGAACCAAACTGTGAAAATTGAATATGGTACAGAACCCTACAGTTCATTATTTTGATTTACTTATTCTTCATACCTCTGTTATTGAGTTTTTGTTTTGTTTGGCCTGATTTTTTTGTCGTGTTGAATGCAAGTTTCTAGAAGGCAAGCCTAATCTCTTCAACTTTTTTTGTTGACCATTTAACACACATATACAATAATCTCCCCACATTTGCAGTTTCACTTTCTGCTGTTTCAATTATCCACTGTCAACCATAATCTGAAAATATTAAATGGAAAATTCCAGAAATAAATAATTGATAAGTTTTAAATTGTATGCCATCCTGAGTAGTGATGAAATCTCGCGAGGCTCCGCCCCGTCCCGCCCCGTTCTGCCTTGGATGCGAACCATCCCTTTGCTTTGTGTCTCCAGCTGTAGATGTTCTCCGCCTGTTAGTCACTTACTAGCCGGCTGGGTTATCGGCTCGACTGTCTCAGTATCACAGTGTTTGTGTTCGAGTCATCCTTATTTTACTTACTCATGGCTCCAAAGCACAAGAGTAGTGATGCTGGCAATTTGGACATGCCGAAGAGAAGCGGTAAAGTGCCTCCTTTAAGTGGAAAGGTGAGTACAGTACAATAAGATATTTCGAGAGAGAGAAAGACCACATTCACATAACTTTTGTTACAGTATATTGTTATAATTATTCCATTTTATTACTAGTTATTTTTAACCTTTCTCTGTGTGTAACTTAAACTTTATCATGGGTACGTATGTATAGGGAAAGACAGTATATATAGGGTTCAGTACTATCTGCAGGCTCATGAATCTCCTGAGGGTCTAGGAACATACCCTCAGCGGATAAGGGGGGACTCCTGTATATCTTTCCAGATTTCAATTCAATTATTAATCATCTTTCCAGAGTTTAATTAGACTTGCATAAATAGCTCTGATTAAATTTCCGCTAAGTCTAATTCACAGATCCCCGTGGGCACCAAGGGGTACAGGTGAACCCAGTTTGATATCAGTCCTCATTTTTACCTCTTTCTTGGAAAAAGGAAAAGCACCATTACATCCTCGGTGAGAAGGCCTTTCAAACACTGTGCTTACTTTAAAAAGACTCTTTTGAAAGGAAAACATGTATTTAACTAGCGACAATAAAGTAGAGGAGAGGATATTGATTTTTTGGAACGAACATACAATTAGTTTTTATTACAGTTCAACAAAATTGCCAATATCCTTCTTAAAGAAAACATTTTAATAAAATTGACATCCTTGGCAGAGAAACCGAGCCATTTTTTTCATTTGCAAACAATTGCCACTGGGGGTCACCATTACAATTGCTAAGCTTTGCCTGCAGTTCTTGAGCTGTGGCTGCAACTTGCCTAAAATGAGAGGGATGGTGGGGGAAGGACTAATATCCTTCGAGCAGCTTCTTTTCCTCAGTATCTCAGGGAGGCGTTGTTCAGCTACAAAGACAAATATTTGTTTTGTGGGTATGATACTCACCTGTGGTCAGAAGGGGTTCAATCAATTGTCTTGTCTGTCTAATAGAGAAAACAATTTGTCATGGTTATAGCTCATCTCCAAGGTCTGTGCCATCCCTCAGAGAGGGTGATCAATACACACTTTTCTGCCTTCTGAATTTTTCAAAAACTTAACTAGGATTTGTCTGCAGCATGTTTTTAAATCACTCAGCCTTGTTTATTTTATGAGTACGAGCTCTATAGTGTCTTATGTTATTAGTCAATACATTGTTTCTGCCTAGACAATCCCTTCAGCTGTTTGAATCTTATGTATTAAATCACTGCCATTGTTACATAAGGGAAATCTAATAAATAACCAAACCGAAGCTAGAGTCCCCTAGAGTGGGAGTCCACATCGCACAAACAGGGCTTTTGGACCATGCGAGGATGCGTGTGAACAAATCCTGCACTACAGACACTCAGGGTAGGCAGTCCAGGCAGGAGAGGGGGAATGACAGCAGATGGCACTCCCGACTGCATCTTAAACAGGGTGGACTCCACTCCCATTCAACTCTCCCAAGTACACCTCCCCTTTTCATATAACCCTGCTGACCTTCATCATTTACTCAGTACTTTAATCCACATATACCAAACATTCCCACGGTGGGAGCCATAGTGAAAACAATGCATAAGATGGAATTATTGCCCTCAAGGCCACCTTCCTGAATTCTGACCTGTGCACACGGGGCCCTCAGCTCAGAAGTACCTCCTTGACCCTAGTCACCATCTTGAAATTCCTAATACTTTTGTAACAGGGGGCTCTGCATTTTCATTTTGCTTTGGCCTGGGAAATTATAATTAATTTAGCTGTACATGACTGCCCTGAAGAGACAAAGCGTAGTCAGGAATATAATGCTAAGATTTGAGAAGTCGTCTGTTAGCTACATGAACAAAATATTATAGAGAGAGTATTCTGTCTGCAGGGAGGTAGAGCAAATTTAGGAAGGTTTCATTCATGATTCATATACTACCAAGAACTTACTATGTGCAAGGCACTGTGCTAAATGGCTCAGAAGTTTCAAAAAAGAATTGGGCATGAATCCTACTATCCATCTCAAGTTAACTCAGTGTATGAAAAACGTATGTAGAGCAGAATGAGTTTGATATGATTAAGTAGGACATATGACCAGGATGGACTATTTATATGAATGATTCATCCCTCCTACTTTCATGCTTTCTTTTTCTCTGCTAAACCAGTCTCTAACACACTCTTTTGATAACTCTCCTATTCAAAAACACTCACAGGATCCTCATTGCATCTTCAGATAAAATCTAGATCCCTTAGCATGGCAT
The DNA here is from genome assembly GCF_000151845.1 of Pteropus vampyrus. Taxonomy (NCBI): domain Eukaryota; kingdom Metazoa; phylum Chordata; class Mammalia; order Chiroptera; family Pteropodidae; genus Pteropus; species Pteropus vampyrus. Next base: position 350,003 of record NW_011889257.1, on the reverse strand, counting down.
TCAAGATACCTTGCAATATAGCTTCAGCCTTCATTTTTTACCTAATGATTGATTTATTCTCCTATGTGATTCCTTTCACTTCTACCAAAGTGGGCCATCTGAGGTCCTAATATTTAGTTATATTTTGCCATATATCAAATTACTCCCAAATTTAGCAGTTTAAAACAAAACAAAACGACAACAAAAAAACCATTTATCAGTTTCTCTGGATTAGTAATCTGGGAGCAGCTTAGCTGGGTGGTTCTGTACTTGGCAAAAGTAAAAAAGCGGGAGAAAAAAGCTGGCAATATAAAAAGGGAGTAGAAAGGGAAAGAATCACTGACATAAATTGGGAAGCATCTCTTGGAAAAGGAGCAAAGATGTTACCAAATTCTCCAATGTAGAGTTGAATTACTCTGCTTAGTAAAACATCCTTCTCCCCCTGCAATGCTGGCTGAAGGTTAGGGTATCATTGAATGAGCTATGGAGAAATGGGAGCTTTGAAGTTATTTTTCTCACTTACCACTGGAATATTTGAGCTTTAGTTGTTACTAGCTTAATACTGTTCTGGCTTTTATTCACTCTTGTACATAGGGTTAAATAGGTCATTTAGTCCATGGGTGTAAAATGATGAGAACTACCACCTAAATAGGGTAGTGACAGAACTCATGGAGAGATATGGACATCCCCTGAGAATTATGGACACTGAAACTGAAAAACAATTTTTACCTTGGTTCCCAAATCACCTCTCTTGGATGAGTGACTATCATCTTATAGGGGAATATAGAATATGTTTGCAGTCGTTCAGAGGGTAGTTTGACTATATTGGTTTGGGCTCATTTTTGAGCTTGTATGCCTAGGAAGAACATGTTTTTTTTTTTCCTAGCAGCAAGCAAAATTTGAAATGTACTCGGTATATACTTCTGCAATTGTAAAAGATAAGATCACATTCAGGAACCATAGGCATGTCATTGGGGACTTCATGTTGACGGGATCCATTAATCAACCACCCATCGATTCAGCCTTTGGACCCACTTAATATACCAGTAAGCCCTAATTCTTCCATCTGAGCCATAAGGGTATTATGATAGTCGTCAAGCAAATCTAGAGATGGACTGAGAAGAAAAATACAAAACGGGGAGAGAGGGAGAGATGCTGCCCTCTCACACAAAGGAGTCTCTGGGATTAGGGGCTCTCTGTCCTTGATTTGGGGGTATCCGTCTTCCCTATTTACCTTTAATGGTTGTCCTGGGACCTGGGAAAAGCCTGTGACCATGGGGCTAGATGTAAAGGTACATTTTCTAAGGAAGATATTGCTCTCAAATAATGACCTGAAATTAATGCACAGTGCTCTGTGACAAATCTCCTATGGCCCTGCCCTAGTGAGAACTCTGGAAATGAGTTAGTTTGGTGTGGATTTGAATGATGCAATTGCATGACTGGAAGGAATCTGAAAAGGCATTTTGTATAACCTGTGTCTGAATTCCATTTAAAAAGCTGCCTCTCTCACACAGATAAGTCCACAATTGTACAAGATGCTTAATGACAGGAAAGTTTTACTCTATGGAAGTTGTGCCATATATTGAACTGGACTCTATCTTCCTATACCTTCTTCTATTTGTCCTTTGGGGTCAGAATGAGAAAATCGAATCTTTCATAAAACAGTTCTTTAAATCTTTCAAACAGCATGATTTCCTAAACACAAGTCAGCTAGTACTAGCTGCTCTGCTCTCTTGATGAAACGGTGAAAACATATGAAGCTTTTAACGTTAAAACCTAATCCTGCATAAGATGGGACTCTACTGTGCATAACTTACATATATCCCTTTGCTTCTATACTTGTCCCCTGTGGTCTAGTTTCAACCTAGCAGCTACAATTAACTTTATTATTTGTTTGTTTATTTATTTATTTTTAGAGTTAACTTAAAAAATTTAAAGTCAGGTCCTGTCATTTTTCTGCTAAAAACCTGTGAGTGGTTCTGCATTTCACAAAGAATGCAGTACAAAGTCCTCATAATGGCCCATGAGTCCCTACGTGATCTGTCCCCTATTATCTATCTGACCTCTCCTACTGTGTCCCCCCTGCCAGCCCTGCTGCATCCACACTGACCACTTTGTTGTTCCTGGAACACACATCCACATTAGGGCCCTAACTCTAGCTGTCTCAGCCTGTAATGTTCTTCTCCCAGATAGCTCCTTGGCTTACCCTCTTCTTACCTTATCTCACTCTTTTGGTGAGGCCCACCCTTTCTAACCTTTTGAATATGGCAGACTGCGCCCCTGCCCTGTTTCCTGTACTTCATTTCTCTTTGCCACCCCTCACGTGTCCCTTTTAATTCTACTTTTTAATTTACTTATTATGTCTAGTGTTCATTGCTCCCCCTGTCCCCCACCATTGTGAGCTCTATGGGGGCAGGAATCTTTACCTGTTTTGTTCGCTAATGTATTCCAAGTACCTAGATTTGTGCCTGGCAGGTACATGATCAACAAACATTGAATGAATTGAACTTAGAATTTCACAAATCCTTCCCAGCTCCTCCTTAATATGTACCGAACTTTTCATTCTGTAGGTTGTTAAGAATTGATCTTTGCTTCCTTCTTAAAAATTCTATGTGCATCTTCAGGGACATTTTGACTACTCTTGTTCCTCAGGAGTAATTATATCTGGCTGTGTGTGTGTATGTTGTGTGTTCATAGCTACAAATTATTTATGGTAGAAACCATTATGTTCCAAAGTCCTGGTTGTGGATGGATTTAGAAATGCCAGACTCCATAAGGGTTCGAATCCTGGTTGCACTACTTATCAACTCTGACACTAGGCAAGTTAGACTCATTTTATTCGAGCTTGAGTTTCTTCACCTATTAATATGAGTAAATAAAATCTACCTCATGGAGTTTTTGTCAAGTTTAAATGAGATGATATATACATCTCCGAACATTGTCCCTAGACCAGCGTTTTAAACTTTAACGTGCATGCAAAACCCCTGAGAATCTTGTTAAAAATGAAGATTCTGCAACAGCAGGTCTGGGGTGGGGCCTGAAATTCTTAGTTTCTAAAAAGCTTCTAGGCGATGCTGATGCTGCTGGTTGTGGACCACACTTAGAGTAGCGAGATCGTACAATGAAGGAGATACCTAATAATTGCATGTTCACTTTCCCATCCTTCTTTCCCATCTCCCTGATACTGCATTCAGTTATTTAGGGCTTAGAGACATAAGTTAATATAAAGTGACTCTTTCTTCTTGACTTATTTGGCCTTCAGTTCCCTCCTAATGAAGTTCGTTCTACCCATAACAATTTATTAGTGTTTTCATTGATGGAAAAGTTGGAAGTAACATACGAGTCGAGGTTTCTCTTTACCATTCTCATTTGAAGTCTGTTCTAAGGACTTAGCTTTTTTTTTTCCTTGTCATTTTTTCTCATGGCTCAGTGATTGAAGACTTGATTTTTTGGTCCTGATATTTATGGGTCCATTCTATTCCTGGTGATTCTCAATGGCTGCTTGCTCCTCTTTCAGTTTTAGCTGCATAGACTTTTAAAATCTGAATTAATCAAGGAATATTCTTTGCAAAGTTAAACAACATAGTTCCCATAAACCCAGGTATCAGAAAGGAAAATTTTAAGACAAATCGCTAATGGACACAGAATTTTGATTTATTTTAAGGGTTTATTAATCATAAAGTTTATATAAAAACACTCTCCTATATTTATATACACCCCACCCCCATATTTATATTCTCTCTTTCAGAACATGGAAACTTGATCTAATAAAAAAAGTGAGAGGGTTTGTAGTCTCTGTGAACTATCTCAGGAAGTTCTCTTTCCTTGGGCACTTTATACAATACCAAAGATATTGCCCAAGACCCCTTTGCATTTGGAGATACTCTGAGCTGCATTAGCACATTCTGTTAGTTTGTGGTTTTGAAGATCTGGAAATCATATTTACTATTATAATACATGCAATTCAATTCTATTTCACAAACATTTGTAGCCCTAGTCTGTGCCAATTACTGTGTAGCTGACATTACAAAAATGTACATGAACCCCCTTGTTGGCGGGCCTCTTAATTTATTAGGGAAGATAGACATGCAAAAATAACATGCACGGCATAGTACAATATGTGCACAAGGTGCAGAGAGCAGGCAGGGAGCAGGCCGGGCATAGGCTTAAGTGGGGAGGGGCGATGGTTGGGGAAGACTTCATAAAGGCCTCACTTTTTATTTGCAAAGAATGCAGGTGAGGCCTTGTTTCCATTAGATGGCATTGTAGCCAAGGAGACCAGGAAAACTTGAATTCTGCCTCTACTCAGAATCAGATAATTCCCTCCTTTTTGAGCTTCCTAAAGAAACTATGCTCATGAGAACAAAAAAGAAGAATCTCAAAGGATTATAAAATATAAAAGATTATAAAATCCAAAAACGTGGTTGTGTGCTTTGCTTTAATATAGATGTAACACTTAGGATGGCAAATGTTTCCTAAATGTTATTCTTTCTGGGTTCCAACATGTTAAAATGACCTCATACTTTCTATTCTGCCGCCTTAAATATCAGTGCTCCCTTAGTCGCTGTGTCTTGTGCATTTATCATCTCATAGGTTAGCTTCTTTTTCAGCCATGGTTTCAACTACTTCCCATTAGCCAGTCTCCCAAATCTAATTCATACCTGTACTTCTTACTTTTTTCCTGAGCTTCTTACTTGCAAAGCCAACTGTCTCCACTAGGAATTGTATCTAATATCTCTTCACTCCACTTGCGCCTTGCCTTCCTCTTCCTGTATTTCTTATCTAATATTATATTAGAATACAATCCAGATACCTGGCCCCAGTTCAAAATCACAAGAATGTGGTTACCGGGGAGAACATCCTAAAGTATTCCCTATGCCAGACCTGGAAGACCAGGTGGGAGCCAAGGACAAACAGAAACCCGAGAGCTCAACCGTTTGGATGTCAAATGCAAAGATATAGGAAATTATTTTGGAGAAATGAAGAAAAAATTTTTCTTAAGCCAAAAAGATGGAGGTCTAGGTAAGTCAAAGGACAGTCGAAGAAGGATTTTACCGAGACTTAGTTCTAGTTCTAGCATTTATCTCTTGTGTAGTGTACTTGGTGTTTAGCTCCTGTTGCTTGGTAGATAAAATATCACTGTATTGGGGGAAATGGTGTATGAATCAATCCAACTTCTATACATCGTTCTCCAGTTTGCCAATTTCTTATGAAGTAATTCATGCTACAGAAACACATGTGACAGAACAGCTGGTCATTTATCTTTTGTCTCATTAATTTTTATCCAGCCCAGTGAGGCTTAGTCTATTTGGGCTGCTGTAACAGAATACCATAGAGTGGAAGACTTATAAACAACAGAAATTTGTTTCTCACAGTTCTGGAGGCTAGAAGTCCAAGATCAAGGTGCCAGCAAATTCAGAGTCTGGTTAGGGATGACTTCCTGGTTCATAGATGGCCTTCTTTTCACTGTCATCATATGGTAAAAGGGGTATGGGGGCTTTCTGGGGCCTCTTTTATAAAGGTACTAATCCCATTTATGAGGGCAGAGCCCTCATGACCTAATCACCTCCCAAGGGCCACACCTACAAATACCCTCACATTGGGGATTATGTTTCGACATATGAATTTTGGGGGATACATTTAGTCCCCCAAATGATACATAGCAAGATATCATTTCTATTTTTCTGATGAGAAAACTGAGGACTAAAGATGTTACATATCTTGTCCAAAGCCACATAATTAATATGTCTATTAATATAGGATAGGCTGTTGTATGGGAAGAATTAACCCTGAAATCTCAGCAGTTTAACACAGTAAAGTTTTATTCTTATTGTGTTCATTTTCACTTATATTAAGGATCCAGCGTGGGTTAGTGTGGGGCTCTGCTCCATACAGTTACTAAGAGACTCAAGATGATGGAGGCTCTGCCACTTTTATCTATATCATCTGGAACAGGTTTCCACGAAAGCAAAGGTGAAAGTAATGGATGAGGCTCACTGATCTTAACTGCTTTCCCATTGGCCAGAACTAGTCATGTGACACCAGTCTAACTGGAAGGAAGCTGGAAATATGGGGCTGCAAATAGAATATTTGATGAGCACTGTTGTTACCAAACTAGGGAGTGTTGGGGCAGAGATGTAAACTCAGGTTTGTTTAGTTTTGGATTCCATATCATTTTCATACCTAACCCTCTGCCACAAGTTTCCAGAAGAGCAGTCTCTGGAATCAAGAATAGGTGTCAAGGAGAGTCTAGGATACTGAATTTCACTCAATCGGACTGCTTGTTGGGGTAGATCAACAATAAAGTCTAACATGACCAAGTTGAATAGATCAAATGTGAGCAGTCATGCCTAGAACAAGCACAGCACCATGGAAAAGGAAGAACACCATAAGAGGAAAGAGGTGGGAAGGTTTTGAGGCAGAGAAAGTGTAATCAATAGAGATGTCAAAGTATAAAGGCCAGAGTAAACAAAGATTTGGAGACATCAAGCAGCAATCAATACAGAGCAAGCAAAGATGGATTGAGAAGTGGGTAGATGAAAGGCAGTTTAAGAATCAACCAGGGACATATCCCATTCACGTTGACAGCAGGCCATAGACCCTCTCAATGTGCCAATTGTTAAAACCCATGCTAGGCAGGAAGTGTCCTTAAAGTTTCAAGATACTGTTTAAAAATCCATCAGTGACTCTTTTCTTCACCAGGTGAACCAGGCCCATACTTTTGCTGTATGCCAACCTTGTTACCATAAACTATTCACACATCTTCAAGTACAGCAGTCCTCCTTAGCCCTGGTTTTGCTTTCTGTGGTTTCAGTTACCCACAGTCAACCAGTCCAAAAATATCAAATGGGAAATTCTGGAAATAAACAATTCATAAGTTTTAAATTGCATACCATTCTGAGAAGCATGATGGAATTTTGAGCCATCCTGTTTTGTACTGTCTGGGACATGAATTATCCCTTTGTCTTATGTCTCCATGTATACACAATCTGCCTATTAGACACTTGGTTGCCACCTTGGTTATCAGATTGATTATTGTGGTATTATAGTGCTTGTATTTAAGTAACCTTTATTTTACTTAATAATGATCCCAAAGCACAAAAATAGTGATGCTGGCAATTTGGATATGCCAAAGAAGACTTAAAGTGTATGTATAGGAAAACATATAGTATATATAGGTTTTGGTACTATTGGCGGTTACAGGTATCTCTAGGGGTTTTGGAATGTAGCCCCTGTGGATAAGGGGGGACTGCTGTATGCTATACTTTTTCATACCTTCATGCCTTTTACCAAAGGGATTCCTTTCCTAGGATGCTTTATTTTGCCCCATTTTCATCCAGCTAAAATCTTCTCACTACTGTTGAAGCAATAGGTATCAGAGAAAGTAGTCTGAACATACAAAAGATGCCTTTTGTTCCCATGGCAACCTGGGCCTATTTCTGTCACTGCACTTACCACATGGTCTTTTAACTACTGGTTTTCTTGTAGGTAAAAGCTTTGTATCCCATTACATAGCATAGAGCTTGTCCCATAGAAGGTGCTCTATAAATATTTGTTGAATGAACACAGCCGCAGTTTAATGTGTTTAGGTGCCATTTGATGGAGTTCCAGATCAGGCATATGCATTAATTTAAGAGTGAATGTAAACACTAAAATCAACCTAGAGAAGATAAAAAATACCTGATGTTATTATCTGGCATAAAGCCAGATTATGTAAGTATCAGAGTTTTTATTTTCTACAGAAAATAAAAGCATTTTTGTTAAACATTTATTGTTTCAATTAATTTTCATGTATCAGCCTACTATTAGTGAGAGTTGATATCTTTTCTCTTTTTTAATTTAAAAGACGATAAAATACAATAGTAAAGAAAGGTTTATCAATTAAAGTCCAGTCAGGAGATCATCAATTGTTTTAACTGATACAATTTAATGAAAAGAATAGTTCATCAGGTATTAGAGAACCAAAAAGGCAAAGTGAGGACATGGAGGTATTCCAGTGGTAGTAACAGCAGGAAACTATTAACACTCCCAGGACCGTGGAACAAAGGAAGGAATTTGGGATTAATAAAACACAGACTTTGGGAAAAAAGTCTTGAAGAACCTATGGAGATGGGGTGTGGGACATCTGATACTGGCATCTTTGGGCAGATGCAACAGGGCTGCTTCTGGGTATGTGAAAAAACTACAAACTAGAACAAATAGCTGTTGCTACAGTAAAAAAAAAAATCATTGTTGGGATGACTCAGAAGAACTAGAAACACATAGCAAATCCTTTGTCTTCCTCTAGGATCCTTATGATCTTCCTCTAACACACCCTAGTGGTAGAGCCTAACAAGAAATAGCTGGCCGAGCAGAAATGGTGATCTCAGAGTCTCAGCCCCAGCATAACAAGGCAGTATAGACAGATTTGAAACTCAGAGATAATGTCTTAATAACCAATACATAAAATAAAAAGAAAGCCCACCTACCACCATAAAACATCTGTTTTAATTTTCGAAACTTCCATATGTGAATTATTCTTTACATAGTTTCAGAATTATTCTGCACTTATTTGGTATGAAATCATAATTAGTTTTCATGTTTCTACATTATATTCATAATCATTATGTTAATGGTTGCATAATAGTGCACGGTTTTGTGGTACCAGAATTTATTAAATTGTTCTCTTAAAGTTGGGATTTTATATAGTTTCTAATTTATGTCTACTATAGAGAAAACTTTAACATCTTTGTGTATGTACTTTTTTCCTTCTATTTAACATTCCTAGGAGTGGAATAATTATTTTAAGAGATACGAACATCTTTATGTGTTGTTTTATTGCTCTTCAAAAACAATTTATGCTAACATTAGCAATAAATAAATACACCTGTTTAACCAGTAAATACTGATTTTTAAGCATCCCAGTGAAATCACAGGAAACAGAGACATATATTTGGAGGCAATGGCAAAATAAATTTTGGGAGAGAGGACATTTGAGACTTGTCTTTTTCAATCTGTGCTTTTGCTCCTGAAACAAGAAATATAACCACAATGTAAAGCTAAGAGATTTCTTAGCTTGGTCTTCCTCGGGTTAATTTTTTTCTGTGAATGAATTAAGAACAGTGGTTCTCAAAATGTGGTCCCGTGACCCAGCAGCATTGGCATCATCTGATAACTTGTTAGAAGAGTAAATTTTCGGCCTCCTTCACAATTAGATCTACCCTAGATATATTGAATCAGAAAACTCAAAAAATCTCAGAGTAGAGCCCAGCAATCTATGCTTTACAAATCCCTCCAGGTGATTGTAATACCTGATGAAATGGAAGAATCGCTAACATAAGATAAATTAGGTAGAGATGGCTTGTTATTTTAACTCCATTTTACACCTGAAATGTATTTAAAGGACTTTTTTTACTTTGTATTAAGAAATAAGGAAAAAGTGTTTTTTAACATATAGATATTTTAACTTAAAAGTATTTTTTCATGCAGCTTGAACTTTACAAGTGTCAGCAAAGTATTTTAAAAAGTGAAAATATGGAGGTCACAATATTGATTCAGATTTTACCCTGTGTTTGGAAGTAGACTATTTTTAGTTCTTGTAGTTATTTGCAATGGTTCCTGTGGCACTATAGCAAAGAAATTAAACTGTGCTTAGAGAAATATGAGATTTGTAAATAACATTCTAAACACATTAAAGTTAAAAAAATTTAAAATGTTAAAAGTAGAACTACCATATAATCAAGCAATTTCATGCTGGGATATTTATCAGAAGAAAAATAAAACACTAAAAAAAAATGTATGCACTCCCATGTGCACTGCATTACTTACAATAGCAAAGACATGGAAGCAACCCAAGTGCCCATGTATGGATAAATGAATGAGGAAATTGTGGTATACACACACACATTAAAGAGGATATGGTGTATGTATATACACAAACATACACACACACAATGGGAAAATATTCAGCTATAAAAAAATGAAATCTTGCCATTTGTAACAACATGGCTGGACCTTGAAGATATTATGCTAAGTGAAATATCAAAGACAAATACTGTATGATCTCACTTACATGTGGAACCTAAAAAAAAACCACTCAAACTGAGTTTATGGATACAGGGAACAGATTGATTGTTGCCAGAGTTGGGGAGTAGGGGGTGGTTAGATGAAATGGATGAAGGGGATCAAATCCAGTTATAGAATAAATAAATCATAGAGATGTAATGTACAGCATGGTGACTATAGTTAATAATACTGTGTTACATATTTGAAAGTTGCTGAGAGAGATCTTAAAAGTTCTCATCACAAGAAAAAATTGTTCTAACTACGTATGGTGACAGATGTTATTTAGACTTATTGTGGTGATCATTTTGCAATATATACAAATATTGAATCATGTATGCCTGAAACTAATATAATGTTATATGTCAATTATATCAATTAAAAAAAAAGAATTAATGTATGTAAAGGCTTTAAGCACAATGCCTAGACCATTTATTACCAATAAATGTAGGTTAGTATTACTGCTGTTAAAGGTATTATTAATATTTGGCCCAAAGTATGTAATATTATTAGAAATCTAAAAGGCATTTAAAAATGCATATTACCTAATAACTCAGGTCATTTAACCAATTAATCCACATCAATAAGAAAAAGGTTAAACATAAGGTAAATATTCAAGTAATTAAAACTAAAATATAGTTTCACCTAACATATCAAAATGCTTGAGGAATATGTGTTTTGGCACTTGATCTAGGTAACTGTATGTGTTCACAATTTCCTTGTGCATAGAGAATAACTGGATTGACTGTGGTTTGGAAGATTTAGAGTGAGTAGATAAAAGGGTCATAATATTTGAAGGATAAAGTCAAAATATAAAATACAAAATGCTTAGGACAACCAGATGTCTTCAATTAAGAATATTATAGCATTATAAGGGTGATAAGATTATCACCAGGCTAATAATATAATGGTAGTAATAATAAATTTCCATATACAATATCTTATTTCATTACAATAGACAAATCTTACAAGTTATCTGAAATCAAGCTACTCTATCCCTTCATTTTACAGATGAGTAAAGTAAGTCTAAGAAAGGTGAAATTATTTGGCTACAAATAGCTATAATGCAGAGTATGAAGAGTTAAGGTAGAATCAAACCAAGAGACTTAGAAGTTCAGAGGAGAAAGAAATTACTTCTGATAGATGATCAGTGAAAACTTCATAGAGGTGGTGACGTATAATCTGTGGGTGGAAAGTAGGATATAATTGAAATAGAAAAAAAAAGTGGACCATTTCAGAGAATGGTAACCAATAGAATAAGCAAAACTAGGAACCTGGCTGACTGAGCATAAGTTGCATTAAAAGGGCAACGGATGATAAGATTGGAATGGAAGATTGGGGTAAAAAAAATTTTAAAGTAATTACATCTTGATTTACGTGGAACTTTAAAGTTTCCAAGCTTTCCATATTCACTGTGTTAGGACTTCTGATCACAAGTTACACAAATCTGACTCAAACCAGTTAAACAAAAAGAATTTTTTGAATCACATAGCTAAAGCATGGGATTCCGGGGGGTCAAGCTGGGATTCAGGGATGGTTGGAATCAAGGATTCTCTCCATATCCTGTCCTTGCTTTTCTACTGCCTTCTTCCACACAGCCATGAACCTGGCTGCCCCAAACTCCCTGGCTTAAATGATGATGATGATGATAGTGATGATGATGATGATTATTATATAACAATTACAATTGACTTTTAATAACTAGTATATTCTAGGTACTGTGCTGAATGCTTTACATATAACCGACGTAAGATATTATTTATTATGTGTACTTTAAGTGTAAGAAGACTGAGACTTACAGGGCTTAAGTAGTTTAACCAAAGTTACACAATGAGAAAGTAGCAAGACCGGGGCTCACACTCAGAAAGTCTGACTCCAGAGTTCATATTCTAGATTACTGGGCAGTATTAGGTCAGGCCTTCCCTAAAGAGTTGGGGACTTCTATTTGAACCAGATAATTAGAGTACAGAAAGGGGTGTTTTCCAGGAGACATAGGATGGTGTTTTGAGCAGAGAATACCTCAGGTGTCAAAAGATAAACTGAGGCTTATTAAAAATTTTAAGTTTATTTGCACAAAAATCAAATCAAATTGAGCAGCATCCCATCTATCAGATAGAAGGGTGCTCCAAAGAACTGTACAAAATGATAGACTTTTATAGGCCGAAGTGGGTAGGACAAGGAAATTATACTAGCAAAGAGTTGATTGTGGCAAGGTCACTTTTCTTTTGGGGACAGCAGGGATCTTATCAGGCATATTGCCTAATGTTCTGATCAGGCAGTTCCTGATTGACTAGTTTATGATTTCATTTCTGGGAGAGGTAAAACTAATTAAGTCTCAGTTTGGTGACATGGGACAGCATAAGCAACTCCATTTTGGGTCAGTTGTCTTCCCTCCATCCCCCATGCAGGACACTAAATCTAACTTGGACAATGAATGCTCATGGTGAGGCATGTTTACGAGTCACACTTCACAATTTTAAGGGGTTTAAGTAATTTGTCTCAGAATATCCAGCAATTCAGTAGGAGAGTTGGAATTAGAATTAGGTCTTTTGACTCAAAGATAAGTGCTTTTTTCATTATAAAAATTTATACTTTCCTATCCATCCCATTCTATTACTCACTAAATTAACTTGTCTCTCCATTTTCATTCCTACTGTAATTTTTAGTTTTTCTGCCTTGGTTAAATAAGCCCTGTGCCAACTATTCTCTTTTTTCCCTTCAATCTGTCCAGCTCATCCTTACTCTTAGACAAACTAAGGGACAGCATCTTATCTTCTAGGCCCCTGCTGTGCTTAGTGAACACTTCCATCACAGCAAGTATCTTATTTACTTGTACTTGTTTATCAGTGTGTATGTCTCCCCACCAGAATGTAAGTACAGTAAGAACAGAACTGAGCTTACACTACTTGTATACACAGGCAAATCTAGTATGAATCGCCAGTAAGATTTTAATAATACTTGAATGGTTAAATCGTTTGAGACTGTTCACTTATTCACTTCACAAATATCTGTTGAACAACTCTCCTGAAAAACATTGTGAGAGGATAATTGAAAATAAGAGACTCTGTCCTCAAGGAATCCACTGTCTTAATATGAGACAAGTCATAGGTCATGAATAACTATAATACAACGTAAAAATTTAGACCCAGAGTAGAAAAAATCCTTTCTCGAATGAAATCTTCCCTATGCTCAATGTCAGCAAATGACTATAGCAAATGAAACACAGGCCTGCCCCTCTGAAATAGATTTCTATTAAAATAGATCAAACAGATTGGAAATTTCATTTAATCTCCAATGTCACTACTTAAATGGGCCTGCAATCACTAGGTTATTGCTTTCTCTTGCTAATGTTAGTTGATTTACCTTTGTAAGTAGACATTTGTACTAAGCTAACAAATCCACTTTAGGTATATAATATGTACCTTCCTGGCTTATAATAGTACCTTTCTGGGTTGTAGTAGAATTAAATGAAATATGTCTTAACACATTTTTTTTATAATAAGCATCCAAAATGTTTTTCTTGGCGTTAGGGGCATTAAAGTAATCTTTGAGAATTCCATATCTAGAAAAAGTATCAATAAAAATGTTACCATTGGGGTGATTTGAACTTTGGTGTCACCCCATTGGCATGGTGGGTGGGATAGCAGCTCAGAAGTGTAATTATCATTTTTCCTTGGTTCTTCTTCATTGATGCAGTGAAGCATCACAGGTCAATGAGACTTAGAAAAGATTTATTAAAAGTATATTTTAGGAAGACAAAGTATACTCCAAGGAGGAGCATGATTTTAGCGAAGGTAGCTATAACCACCACAATCCCCCAGAAGTGGAAATCTCTGAATTATATTTGGGCCATGATGGGTGGTTCCAAAGGCATCCTTAGGTGATTGGCAAGTAAGGTCATTTTGATTGACACTTGGCTGCTATATAACACTTTGCCTAGTATGCATGTGCTTACCCAAAATTCAGTCTGTTATAACTAGATTCATGAACTTCCAGGCATAAACATAGTATTATAATGAAGCTTAAATTGTGGGCAAATTAGGGTAGTACCTTCTGCACAGGTGTCTGTAGCTGGATTAGACCAGCTAAGATTATGACCCTCCTGTCCGTTGTGTCTGGGGAGGCAGGAGGAATTCCCCAATGGCCAATGGAGAGTTCTTTGGGTGGTCTCTAGGTTGGGCCTCAATTTCTTCGTTCCCCTGTTGCTCATGTCTGACTAGCTATGACTTTTCCCCCCTCAAGTATTAGGGACCCAAATCTTTGGGGTTTTTTGGGCGATGGCCTAAGAAAAGCATATATTTGACAAATTGAATTGTTTTCTGTGTTAAAGAACATCCTTGATAAGCTTCAAACATGTACATAAGAGCCTGTTCACAGAAAGACCTGGGCCTCACTGGATTTTACATATCCACTCCAGACTTGTTTGAAACCAGATTTCCTTGCATCAGTGATGTAAAATCTGAAAGTGACAACTCAAACAATCTATCACAGTATACCTTGTAAGATAATCAGAGGATTAAATCCAGATTATTGCCTTATTTGGAGTACTTTCTTCTGAAAGGGAGCAGATATGCCACCCAAAATATCTCTGTTTGGCAAAAGGATTATTTTGAGCTGGTTATTTTCAAGAAATGGCAGAGAGGAGAAGATGTGAAAACTGAGTAGACTACCTTTTTTGTAAGACACGTTTACACTTATAAAGGAAATCTCCGTTTGTAAGGGTGTCTCTCTCTCTCTATACTGGGAAGAGGAGAGTGATTAAATCTCTAGAAACTCATATCAATAGAGATGGCAACAACCTAAATCTGTATAACAACCATAACCTTGTTTACTGTGCTTTGCCTGATAATCTCCTATAACTGGCTCCCTGCTTCCCCTAACATCTTTGTCTTTAGCTGGAGATGATATTTCAGGTGCTGGCTTGGACCATTACAGGGAGTTACTCAGTTTTCCTGAATCTCTCCCATATGTACAGAAGGTATACACATTATTAAACTTCTTGTTTTCCTCCTGTTAATCTTTTGTTATAGGGAGAGTTCAGCCAAGAACCTAGAATGGTAGAGTAAAAATTATTTTTTCCTCCCCTACACTCCCTTTCTCTAAATATTTAACTCTTTCAATTCTCAGAGAGACCTGATGAATGCATCCCTGAGGGACATGGCTCTCCCTTGTAAGGAAAACAAAATTATTCAGCTTTGTTTCTTACAATTTAAAACCTGTCCTCTGGCTTCCTCTAACTTTGGAAGACATACATGTCTGTCTATAGCTTAAAAGAAATTAACATTTTGGAGAAATCTATCATAGAATATAAAATCCTTTCAGCCTAATAAAGTGCTCAAAAGGATGATGATATTAAATCTTTATGGACTATAAAACCACAGTATTTGCTCTTAAAAGGATAGAACAGCCTTTAAATATTTTAGAAATGTACTATTTGTAAGTGTGAAAATTATACCAACAATTCCTTTTCTTTTTTAAAGTTACATTTTTCTTCTATATGTTGTTAGGTTTTGTTTGTTTGCCTGTTTGTTTGTCTTTCCTCTACATTGTCAATTTCTTTGCATACATTGGAGCACCCTTAAAGAGAGTTTAGAAAAATGATATTATGGACTTCTGTTTTCTCTTTTATTATATCTAACTTTTCTGAGTAAAATGTTGAAAAGAAAATTAAGGGGTTTTGAAATAGGAAATAAGTTGTAAAATATGCAATTTGATGGATAAGGGTAGAAATAAATGTGGAAGGATGGGGGAGAATGCCCATCCATTTTGTTTTCTTTTATTCTGGTTAGGTAGAAATTATTTTGTTTAAGAACTGATTGTAGGCATATAAGGCTTTCTTCATAATTTCTTCTTTCCAAGGGCTAAAACATACATTAAGGGTGTGATTCTAGGAAAGTAATTGAACTTTCATCTAAAACTCTACCTTGTTACCTACAATCTATTCATTACTTTTAATGTTTTTCTTCTTTAATTTCTTCCTCCATCCCTTCTTCCTCCGCTTCCTCCTCCGTCTGTCTGTCCTTCTTTTCTTCCTTTCTCTTCCTTTCTTCTTTTCTTTTTCCCCTCACCCCCTTATGCATTATCCCTTACCACTCTTTGGCCTCTGTCTTCTTTCCCAGTCCTCTCTAAAATTATTTATTGCATTACTGACTCAGCACATCTTTTAACAGGCTCTTGGCTAATGCCCTATAAGTCTAAATAGAAATGGATTAGCTGTTTTTTTAATTTATCAAAAGGCACTGGAGCAAATTTGACCAAATACTTAGTTAGAATATGAAAAATAAAGAGAAATCCCATATTCACTTTTAGTAGAGATGAGGACTGTACTATACTGGTGGGTGATGACTATCTTTCCTCTGCAGATATAGCAGATAGTCCATCATGTGGGCAATAAAGACAGAAATAGTGTATGTGTAACTTTAAAGGAGATGAGCTCTGCGGTTAGCTGTTGTCTATAGGCCTTTAAAAATTGCAGCAGTAATTCCCTTTTTGTGCTGGCTTCTCTTAAGGAAGTTTTATGAAGCTCAGCACTTTCACTGCTAAAAGGTTAAAGGTTTCCTGAAAGATTGAGGGAAAGGTTCTTGAACCTCCACCTTGCTTTCTGTCTTTGAAGGTGTTATGTGACATGCTGATAAAGAAAGGAAAGAGCCAGCAAAATCGGCATAACCAAGTAATGAAAAATAGTGCCTGGCTTTTGTGATTACAACCAAAGCCATTCAGGCATACTACAAGCTTTCAGAAAGTCAATAGTTTAAAAACTATATTGATTGTTCCTCGGACCCTTAGAGAATGGCCCAGAATTTCCAATTGATCAAAGGTGACATTCTAAGAATAATAAACTTTTTCAGACAAGAAATAATCATCAGAGATGTGGAAATTATATGTAAAATTTTTGTGCTTTCAGTTAGAAAGGAATGGAACAATAATCAAAGTTAGTATATGTGCTAACAACTACCATAAAATGACTTTCCCATTCCCCAAATTAATTTGTTAACCACTAAGTTTCCCTTAATAAAAGCAATATAAGAGAAAGGCAAAATTTTACATTCTAAAATGGAATGTCATCTATTAAGAAATTTTTGAATCTGAACACATTATAACGAAAAAACACCAACAGTTTTGTAGTCAGACAAGGCTGAGTTGAAAGCTCTTTGGGCCAGGTATTAGTGATATACTCCTGGGGAATTTAACCTCTTTAAACTTCTGTTTTCTTTTCTGTGAAGTGGAGATAACATGTGCCATGGTATTTAGTGGGTGCGTAATAAAAGTTCTATTCTTTTACCTTCCCTGAGCATTTGATTATTATATGTTGGAAGAATTAGCAGCCTTATTTGTTTGTTTGTTATGTACAGTGTTGGAGAGGAAAAATTTTCCTCTACCCTTAGAGGTTCTTTGGCTGGCCTAATAATTAAATTGACATAAGACAGATTAACAGGAGAAAGACAAAAATTTAATTTTGTGTGTATGGGAAACCCATAAAAATCTGAGACCTAAGGGCAATCTGGACATTTGAGGCTTATATGCCATCTTGAGTTAAGGAATGAGATAAGGGCCTGAAAATTCAAAGGAGAAGAGGGTAATTCACAGGACAATAAGAAGAGCAAATGTTTGGTAATTAGATGTTTGTCCTGCCATACAGATAGGTCATTCCAATAAAAGTTATCTCTGATAATAGCTCTCTCTCTGAGCCAGACTCCCTATATAAATTCTTTTAGGTAGTTAAGTAGAAGTATAAAAGTTTTTCTTGAGTCTGCTGGGTCTGGATTGCCTTCATTTCAAAATAATCCATGCACCAAAATGGCATATTTTGGGCTGGCTTATTCTGCTCCCTTTTGTAACCAAGCAGAATTTAGCCACCCAGTGCTACAGATAGTCAATTATGCTGACACCGGGGCGCAGTGAAAGAAAGTGGCATTTATTGTACAGCGCTATGCAATGAAGAACGGGCAACCTGTGCTGGAAAAACCCTAACTTCTTGTTGGTTTATAGACAAAGGGTTTTATAAGACCAAAGTCTAAGTTCATTACGAGTAAGGAGTTGGGGTTGTGGGTGAGACTGATTGGTCAAGAGAGAAGTAAGGGCAGTAAATCATGATTTCAGGTCTTGAGGTCAACTTTGGAGTCCCTTAGTATGGTTTTGTGGGGATGTGGCCAGGGGGTCGTTCCACTTTAGGGCTCAGGAGCTGAAACATAGCTTAGAGCATGATGTAATCTTCAGCTTAAGTAAACCCATACCTTGTGACCACTAGTCAGGGCCTGGTCATTTCTTGCTGCCTTGGAGGTTAATAAATGTAAGGAAAAGAGCTGAGGCTCACGGAGCATGCTGTGAAGAAACTGAGTTGAGTGTTTGGGCTACATGTTAAATCAAAATCATACATTAAGTCAGGACCTTTGGTTTTACCTTCAACAGCAAACACTAAAGACTTCTCACTTTTGAGAAAATGTCTGCTATTCTAAGTTTATCTGGAGTGCTCTGATTGGGTTCTGAATGGGAAGCAAAAGGATAGACTGGATGGCTTCTCAGGGCTTCGTGGTTCTAGGTTGACAGTCACTGCAAGCAATTTAAGCATTCATTCCTTAATGATGCATGCAGTGCCACACCTCTCCTTTTCACTTTGTGTTTCTGCTTTGGTCTTTGTCTCATGGTACATCTGCTTTAACTGAGCTACTTCCTGGTTAATGTGTTTGCTGTTGTGCACTCCCAGGAGTTTATTGATGTGTTAGTTTGAATTATAGTAAGCTTCAGTGACACATAAAGTGCACATGTAATAGGAACTTTCGCTTTAATGTTACTCACCAGTATTCCTACACAATATTATCCCCAATCAACCAAATTTCATAAGAACACAAGGGAATTATTTAGTCATGTTAAAAAGCATCTCAATTCTGGATTTTATCTATGACATCATGGCAATTCTGAGAGATAAATTCATTTAGCTCCACTACATTGTAGGTTCTACACACATAAAATGGAAGTATTTGCTCTCTCTCATATTTGAATTATGTGGACTAATCAAATACACTGCAAATGAAAATCACCATACAAAATAAAAATAGGGCTTTAAACTCTAATTTAAGGATTTATTAATCAGTTTATACATTTTCACTTAGGCACCCTAAGGTCACAGGACTGTTACCTACACCGTTGCATATTTTGGAACTTGAAAATTTGTGCTGTTTTTATGACTTTACATCTCATTTATTTTGATAAAAATGTGAATGATAGTAAAAGGCTTAAGCAATATGCATATAGATGAAATTAACATTCGTTGAGAATAGAGTTATAAGTTTAATGAAATCATCTCATTAAATAAGGAGGGAGACTCTCATCAGGCATTTGGGAAACTGTGGGCTTGATTTCAGGTCTACAGATATTCCTTGACTTATGATGGAGTTATGACCAGTAAACCTGTTGTAAGTTGAAAATATCTTACGTTGAAAATGCATTTAATACACCTAACCTATCAAGCTTCACCTAGCCTACCTTAAATATGCTCAGAACACTTACATTAGCCTACAGTTGGGCAAAATAATTTCACACAATGAATACATTGTAAAGTTATCAGTTGATTACCCTCATGATCACGTGGCTGGGAGCTGAGGCTCGCTGCTACTGCCCAGCATCATGAGAGAGTATTGCATATTGCCAACCCAAGAAAGATCAAAATTAAAAATTCGAGGTGTGGTTTCTACTGAATATTTATTGTTTTTGTAGGGGTTCAGAACAAGTCACCCCAAAATGTGCCTCAATGGTGTGTGGATTGTTTTGAGCTAAAGACAACCAAGACCTTATGGGCTCAAGAGAAGCTTCTGCTGCCCCTTAAATACCTAGAAGAATTTGAATTAGGGGTCTTGCCCATAATAATAGATTACCAGAGATAACCCTTTTTGACCTATCTATAGGGTGGAGCAAATTTCTACTTGCTGAACGTCCACTCTTTTTGTCCTGTGTATGACTGTCCCCACTTTGAAGCCCCAAGGTGTCTTATCCTTAGCTCAGAATGACATACATATCATACTTTCCCTTTCTGTCTTTAAACACTTCATGTATGTGGACTTCCCATACATATGTATATAATTAAATTTGGTCATTTTCTCCTGTTAATCTGTTTCATTTCTATTTGATGATTAGACCAGCTGAAAGAACCTTGAGGATAGAGGAAAGTTATTTTTTCCTTTCCCAGACTTTCGTACTACCACAGAGTCGAAAATTTTAAGTCAACCCATTATAAGTTAGGTCAGAGACCATCTGTGTTGATATTTCCCATAATTTTTATTAGAACATGGAGTTACAGATAATAAAAGCATGCCCATGTTTCTTTGTGAGAGTCTTCTTTCTAAGAGGTAAAGCAGACATTAAAGATGTGGTTCTAGGAAAGTCATTTGACCTGTCTTTGTTCAAACCAGACTCATGTGGACAAGGATTAAATTTGAAGTGTTAAGTCTGAACAAGAACTATTTCCTGCTGTGGACAGTGGTTAATACTGCCTTCATTTGCCAGAGGGTTTTAGAGGGCTTTGGGAAGGACAAAAGGAGACTAAAACTTATTGAGCTCTGCTCCGTTCAAGGCTCTGAACATCTTATTTACATATGTCATATTGTTGAATTATTCCAACAACAAGCATATCCTGTCCCTGTAGGCAAGCTACACATGAAGCCAAATTGTAGTCACAGGGTTCTTTGGTGAGTATGGAATCAGAACAAAAAATGTATAATATGAATGTTTAATGTTTGTGACAACATCCCTGTTAAATATATGCCTGCCACTCAGATCAGAGAGGTTGTGTCCTTGGGTATGGTTTATCTCATGCCTGGGTGGATCTTGGATAGGTATATTTGCCTTTCAGGCTTCCTCTTTTTCATGTTTCTGTGGCTGACTGCCCACCTCGATTCTGATAGACATTGGCCTGGGAGAGATCATTTCTTTAAGATGATTGTATTAGAATTTTTACTGCAAATGAAACAACTTGAAAATCTCAGTGGTTACAGCAACAAACATTTATTTTCAAGCTCCCAGGTATGTAGGTTAGCCATGATTTAGCTAATCTAGGATGAACTTGGCTGGGACAGGATGGACACCAAGCTTCAAGTCATAGTCATGTCTGTTCTTCCTGTCTTCTGGGGCCATGGCTGCTTGGAGCATACTCTTTTAATGGCAAATTGCAAGAGCTCAAAAGAGCAAGCATAAACGTGATATTTTTTAAGGCCTCAGCTTGGAGCTGTCACATTGTCACTTCCCCCACACTCTATCAACTAAATAAAATGACAGGGTCAAGTTCAGCATCAATAGAGTAGGGAAATATACTCTTCTCAAAGTAGAGTTAAATGGAAAAGAGCATAGATATAAGTGCTTAGAAAAGAGAGGGAGGAGTGAAGAATTGAGAACAATAATCCAATCTACTATAGTGACTCTGAAGATGGGTACTCTTATCCATTTTGTGTTGATTTCATAGTTGAATTCTCAGAGGACTAGTTTCTTTAGATTCTTAGGAGCAGCAAAGGAGCATAGTATCTCATTTTTGCCTTCTGTTCTTACCTGCAGAGAGGGGGCAAGATTGAATCATCCGCTTTGCCTTTGAGCATTTGTTCTGTAAGCCAAACTGACTCTTATCCCTGCCATCAGGTATATTAATGATGAAAAGAATTGTGCAAGAGGTCAAAAACCTGAAGGGTGCCTTACTTGGCCTGATGTCAAGGTAGATGACAAATTCTATTAAATCAGAATCTTTTCCCTTCCTGGTAAATCAGCCTCATCTGTCTTTGCTCAAGTTAATTTATGAGCCATCCCAAGGCGTTGGTAATACTTGGGCATCTGTGTTCTGCTATATTGGTTGCTCCTAAAAGTGAAATTGCTCACCTATTTCACAAAATATAAAGATGACTGTTTTCATTCTGAAAAATTGGGAAATATATCACACATACAGGAGAGTGAGTATATAAGACATATATATAGATCAAGGCTAATTATAAAGCTGTAGAATATTCTAAGTTATGAATATAGCACAGCTTATTGATCTGTTCTTCTGTTGGTGAATGTTTGTATAGTTTAGGACTATTAAGAACAATACTTCTATGAATGTTTTGTATATATCTTTTGAGGCATTTATGTTTCTCTTGGGAGTTTTTCTGGGATATAAAACTAGGAGTGGACTTCCTGAGTCAAAGGATATGAACAATGAATCAGTTATTTGTTTCTGTGTAATAAGCCATAATAAACATAGTGACTCAAAACAACCACCATTTTATTTGCTTATAAATTTTGTGGGTCAGCAATTTAGGTTGAGTTCAGGTAGGCAGTTCTTTGCCATTTTTTCCTGGGTTCATACATGTGGCTGCAGTCATCTTGGCAGCTCAACTAGAATAAGATGGCCCAACATTACCTTATTCATGTGTCTGGCAGTTGGTGCTGGTTGTCGACCAGACCCTTTCTCCACATGGTCTGTCCTCCTCAAAGACTACCCTGGTTTCATCACTTATCAGTCTCATAACAGCAAGAGGGCAAAAATAGAAGCTTCTAGAGGCCTGAACTTAATACTCACACACTGTCACATCTACCTCATTCTAGTTAAAGCATGTCATAAGGCCATCTTGGATAAAGAGTATAGAGCATTACTCTACTGATAGTAGGAGCAGCAAAGTCACATTACAAAGAGGGCACGCCTACAGGAATAGGAAGAATTTGTGATCATGTTTTATGCGAGACATCTCTAAGTTTACGAGGTAAGAATGGACTACTTTTCAATGTGGTTGTACTCTAAAATTTATGCACTCATTGGTAGTGAATGAGAGTTTCCATTGTTCCATTTCCTTTCTAGCTGTTGGTAATGTTAGATTTCTAAATTTTGCTGTTCTCCTGAGTATTTAGCTAGCATCTCATTGTAGTTTGAATTTACATTTTCCTAATTAGTAACAAAACTGAGCATCTTTCTTGTTTATTTGCTATTTGGATTTCCTATTTTATTAAGTGTCTATGTCTTTAGATAATTTTGTGTGTGTGTGTGTGTGTGTGTGTGTGTGTGTGTGTGTGTGTGTTTACTGACTCATGGAAATTTTCTTTATTCTGGATATCAGTCTTTTGTTATAAAACTTGTGGATTATCTTTTACTTCTTTTTATTGTGTCTTTTGATGAATAGATATTCTTAATTTTAATGTAGTCCTTTTAATCAATTGTTTCATTAGTGCTGTTTGTAATTTTATAGATTTATTTGCAAGAATCCTGCCTTCCCCTAATGCTATAAAGGTGATCTCTTATATTACCATCTAAGTACTTTTAAGTTTTGTCTTTCATGCCTAGAGTTTTTGTTTTTAAATATCAATCTGGAACCAAGATTTGTTGTAGTAGTGATTGTTGTAGCTGACTTTTCAATGGGTGAAAAATCTTGTTTTTATTGAGGCTTGAGGGAGTTATTATCAGTATCTTTCTTAACTGAAAGATAGGTTATGGAGTTAGGTAAACGGAAGTGAAAATATCTGCTTAAATTGCTAAAAGTGATATGTGTGTCCTGAGAACAGGAACTTTTGAAAGAAGCAAGCCTGGAAGAACCCAAGCCCAATCCTGTCACTTCAATAAAAACCTTCTCTTTCTTCTCTTGAGGAGGCGTGGCTCAGAGTATGAAGGAAGAATCTGAGTGTATTTCTTCTTTTATCTTTCCCATTTTGGAGTAGAGTGAAAACTCTCTTTCCTTTGGAGAAACTTGGGAACTAGGAGATAATATTCCACCCCCTGCATACATTTCTCTTTATCACTAAAGGATAAGTCAAATTGAGAAGCTTTATCTAACCCTAGTTTGCTTATATGAATGAGTTCCTTTTAAAACTCCTGAACCAGGCAATAAGTAGGGAATTTTGATGACATTCTAGAGTGCATTGTAAAGTGAGCTGGACTAGGTAAGAGTCCGGAGACCCCAATAAATACAGAACAGTTCTCACAGAATAAAAAAAAAATGGGCCTTTTTTTGTTGTAGCATAGTGTCTTTTTTAGATTCTAGTAAATTATCAATCTGATCTTATCACTGTAAAATAAACAATAATTTTTTTAAAGTGTAAAAATGATGATAAGACCTTGCCTCCTTTATCTCTTTTCATGTGTTGGAAAGATGGTTCATGAGTTCTGGCTTGTGAGTAAAGCTTTTCTGGTGGGCTCTCTGAGGAGACCTTTGGGACTATAGAGTCTTTCTTCTAAGAGAATGGCAAGGCTATAGAACTTGACTAGTGGATATAGATTGTTTTCTTTCATATAATGATTAAGGCAAGTGAGAGTGTTGTGCCCATTAAAAGTTCAGACAGTTTTTACCATTTACTCTGCGGAATATTGGACTAACATGGAAATATAGTCCTCATTTAGTATTTATTATTTTAAAATGCTGGTATTATATTATTTTGATGCTAATCTATATATATGACTTGTAACACAGGTTTAGAATACGGACCCAATTCTAATTTTTTTAGTCATTGAGTACTTTTAGCCTCATGGAACACCAAATTTATGTTAACAGAAGCAGTGTGAACTTCTTGTAATAATTTCTACAGCTACAATCTTTTAGAGAGACTTATTTTTAAAAATTTTTTTTCATGAAAATTTTATTCTAAAATCTTAAAATGAAAAATAGATGGGATCTATTCAGGCTTGTCACTTTAGGCGTTATCCAGCAGGGCATATTAATTGGTCAAGAAAATACTGTGATGTCATATTAAGAGAATGGCTTTTAGTCTCAGACTGACCGGCTAGGTCGCTAACAAGTTATTTAACTTTGGTTAATTTATTTCAACTCTAATTCAGTCATGTCAAAATTTAATGTATATCAGAATCCCCTGAAGGGCTTGTTAAAGCAAAGACTGCTGGGCTCCACTCCCAGAGTTTCTGATTCAACAGGTCTACAGCAGGGCCCCCAAATCTGCATTTCTACCAAATGTACAGTTGATGCTGATGCTGCTGGTCCCAGGACCATTCATTTCAAGTCACTACCCTAAGTCAGTATAATAATAATACCTCCTGGAATGGTTGTGAGTATTAAATAAGTTATTCTCTATGAAGCAAATCCTAAGGTGTCTGATAAATAGGAAAATTTTAATTAACATTTGTTTCCTTTCTCCTCTGTATCCCCTCTTCCTCCAGTAAATACTAACAAAATGCTCTGTGGGATTTGATGAATGAATAGGACAAAAACCCTATCTTCATGTATCTTTTAATTAAATAAGAAAAAAAATGAACACATGAAATAATTTAAGAAAATGAGATCATTAAATAATTAAGTGCTAAATTGCTTGCTGTGGTCTAAATATATCCCCTCAAGGTGGGATTAATGACCTTATAAAAGAGGCCCCAAAGAGCTCTCTTGCTCCCTTTTACCATGTGAAGACACAACCAGAAGTTTTTGACCTGGAAGAGAGCCTTAACCCCAACATGTTGACACCGTGATCTTGGGTTTCCAGTCTCTAGAACTGTGAGAAATAAGTTTCTGTCATTTATAAGTTATCCGGTCTGTGGAATGTTGTTATAGAAACCTGAATGGACTAAAACATTTTTTGTATTTACATGTTGGCACTTGAGGATTCCAGAAGAGGGAGAAATCACTGAGGGCTGTTACTGGACAGGAAAACCTCACCCAATAGGTGAGATTTAATTAGTTCTGGAGCCAGAAGTTCTGTATGACTTGCAGGCTGAAGAAGCCTGAAAATAAGATGGAGGGATTTAGAGTGGAAGTGGTAAGTGTTAAGATGGGAAAATATTTTAGGCTTTTGAGCATAGAAACAATATGATGAAAGTGCTTCTTGGGGAAGACAAGCCCAAACAGACTGTGCAAGTAGTTAGGATACAAAAAATGTGATATAGCGTTTCCTTCTTGTAAAGAGGCTGTTATGGTATTGGACACACTGGCTTGGCCTGCACTGGGAACATTTGCAGTGAAGACTACACCAACCTTATAGAAAATGGTGTTTGTCTCTTTCTTGCATTACGTAGTTTGCATCTGCTCCCCGACCTGAGGGTGGAGTCTAGTCCTTTGAATTCCACAATACCTCTTATTGTGCCTTTCACAGACAGGTGGGTGTGCAGTAAATGTGGGCTGAATTAAATTAAAGGAGATTTGAAAAATCTTGGTTATGGGAGAGAATGACTGGTATGGGGGAGAAAGGAGAAATTTTGTTCAAAGGTACCCACGTGACGAGAATGATAACTCTGATAAGCAGGGCTTCAAGGTTAGTCTTAATGTTAAATAACATTAACAGGGAAGTTTGGACAGGCGGCCACTTGGGGATATAATTTTCCTTATGGATATGGCATTGATCTAATGTTTGGGCATCCAAATAGAAGTGTTCAGAGACTGCAGCCCATTCAGAGTATCAGGATGGAGGATGTGAAAGTCATTGGAACTTGAAATCATAGCTTAGGAAGGACTCTCTGTTTTAGTTCAGTATCTTACCTAATATAGGAACTGCTTCTATGTGTGGATAGTAAAGATTGAGAAGCATTCTCTATGTACCATTCCTGATTTGCGCCCAGTGTTTTCTTCTAGTGAAGGGGATATTACTAGCTCAAAAGGTAACTGAGACTCTTTTGGATGCTTCTAATTGTAATAGCTTAGACCTAGAAATGTTCTAGTTCACAACTTTGGCTACACATTAGAAACACCTGGACAGCTTTAAAAACTACTGATGCCTACACTACACACCACCCAGAATAAATAAAATTAAAAATACTAAAAATACCAGATGTTGGCAAAGATGTGGAGCAACTCTCACAGATGGCTGGTGAGACTGTAAAAATGCTGCGATCCACTTTGGAAAGCTGTTTGGCCATTTTTTTACAAAGTTAAATAAATATACATTTACTGTATGCACCTGCACCAGCAACTCGGTTTCCAGGTATTTATCCAAGAAAAATGAAAGTGTATGTCCATAGAAAAAGACTTGTCCAAGAATGTTCATAATACCCTCATCCATAATCCCAAACTAGAAACAATTCAGCTGTCCATTAGCAGGAGAGTAACTTTAAATAAAGGTGGATTCATGCGTTGGGGAAGAAGAAATTTTCGGTTATTTTGACTGATCTGATAATTAAATCAACAATGAGAGAGATTAACAGGAGAAAAAACAAATTTAATTTCATATGTACACATAGAACCCTACATACAAGAGAGGTTCAGAGACAAGTAAAATGAGGTGTATATGGCATTCTGAGCTAAGGATGAGGTAAGAGGCCTGGGGGCCTCAGAGGGGAGGAAGATCATTCTTAGGATGATAAGAGCAGATATTCAGTAATTAGAAGTTTTCCCTGCCCTGTAGATAGGTGCAGAAAAATTTATTTCTGGTAATAACTCTTATTATGGTCAAGGCCTCAATTTAAACTCTTTAAGGAAGAGATAAAAGTTTCTCTAGAGCCCTCAGGGTCTTGATTGCCTTCAGCTCAAATAATCCATACTCCAAAGGGGCACGTCTCGGGCGGCCTGTTCTGAACCCCTTCACATACAAGGGATTATTACTCGGCAATAAAAAGGAACAAACTGCTGATGCTACATCATAAAAGGACCTCAAAAACACTGTGTTAAATGAAGGAAGCCAGACACAAAAGATCTGTACTGTATGATTGCATTTATAGGAAGTTCTAGAAGAGGCAAAATTAATCCATGGTGGTAAAAATTAAAACACTGGTTACTGTTGAGAGATGGCGGGGTGAGGATTGATTGTACAGGAACTTGAGGGAGCTTTCTGCAGGAATGTTTCTTGAGGGAACATTTCTATATTATGATAAGGAGGTGTATACATTTGCCAAGTGATATCAAAGATGTGTACATTTCATGGTATATAAATTATAACTTAGTGAAAAAAAAAGAAAACAAATTCCAATGCCTGCATCCCACCTCCAAGATTCTGATTTAACTGGTCTGGGGTGCGGTATGGGCATCAGATTTTTAAAATCTCACCAGGTGATTCTGATGGACAGCCAGTTCTGAAGCACTGGTGTAGGGGCTGTGAAGAGGGACAGTGCATAGTCCTAGGGGTGGGCGAGGGACATGGTGAGGAGTAGTTGGAGGAGGAGGAGCAGGAAAATCCAGAGAGGGTGACATCAGATAAACCAGGGCCAGGGGTGGGGGGATTCAAGGGAAGGGTAAACAGAGAAGGAAATTCACTATAAGTCGATCAGAATAAAAATGAAGCAAAAAGTCCACTCTCAGGGAGCAAGTGGAATAGAAATGTGAAAAGAGAAAGCAGATTACAATGTAAACGAGGACATTTGTAGTAAGGAAAAGAAAATAGCACACACAACATAAACTTCAGTGGCCTTAAACATTGGTGCCTGTAAAACCCAAATCTGAATGACTTTTATCCTCACACGAATGATAAAATATTCCTATGGAATTCAAATGTCCTGACAATGTTCACTTGTTTGACCCTCATTCTTAAGGGACATTTTTTTCCCTAGCGTGAACCTCAACATAGAGCCTCCCTCTTTGGGTAGTTGCAGGGGAAGTTTGGAATGTTTTGCCTATTTTGCTGCCATTTTCCAAGCACTGAATATCTCTGTTGTAGGGCAGTTTCCAACTGTAAGGACTGTGATCCTAATAGCAGGGACCTTTGGAAGAGAGTGATTCTAAATGTTTGGGAAGGTTTTATAACTAACTGTCCTATCATTTCTAAATAACATTGTAAATATTGGCTTCTGTCAACCTTTAACTGCACACTCCTACATCATGTGTCAGAGTTAAGTAGTATTTTCCCCATAGACTTTCAGGAAACGGCTCAAAAATCTTGTCCTGGTTCTGTTCTGTGGTGAAAAATTCAAATCAAAACAAGAGCTAGAGGATCACGCAGCACAGGGAAAAGTATACATAAAAGGGAGGGCTTGGAGCTAATGCTTTTTGCTATACTTGTGTCATAGCGAATCCAGAATTCCTTGAATTAGATGCAGGTGAAGGACCCTGAAAACCTCAAGGGGAATATTCTACAGAGGTCCTTGGGCACAACCATGAGGGAAATCTCTATGAATACCTCTGGAGCGAAATCCTCTGTGCCCAGACTTTAGTTATCCTGTGAACTAAGAGATTGATTTGAGTCCTCTACTAAGAAAGAAGGATGAAGTATTTCATATATTATGAATTAGTGTTTCAAATTCAATGTTAAGTGTCAGAGAAACAGATATGTTCTCATCAGCATCCTCTCCTGAAGGCATCACGGCAAAGACCACAGAAACATCTGGATAGCCTGTGCCCTATCAAATATCTGTACCTGAGACACATCACTCATGCTAGGACAGTTAACACAGCAGGTAGTCAGAGTAATGAGCTCTGTCTGATGTCCCTGAAGTTCATCTGCAGCATGCTTGTTGTATTAGCAAGCTGGTGTGTCCAGACACGACAGAACAGAACAACAATAAGCAGACCTGAAAGAAATTTGCCTGCTTGACAGTGACAAATTAAGGTACTGCCACCTCTGGCACACGATGGGCCCTGAAGCAATATTAGCTCGAAAGCTTTGGCTTTCAGAACTTTGTAAAGTGGAGTTCTGTTCTCTGTGAGGAGTGAGATTTGTTCACACAGGGAAGAGACATTATGGTGAATAAGGTTCCAGGTTTCCTCCTATACTTCTGTCACCTTGCCACATTACTGTCTAGCCCACAAGGCCTGCCTCTCCCCATCCCTGCTGCCTCAAGAAGAGGTGGGGAGATTTCCTTTATTGTCTATTGCTTATTTACCTCACAAACATAGCCTTTCTGTAAAAATTAATCTCAAATGCAGAAATGTTCAAGGGGGGAATCTAAATATCGAAGATTTAGATGTTTTGTATATGATAAGAAAGTGAGAAAGGAAAGCTACTGGCTCAAAGCTATTACTATAAAATTTTAGATTTTACTATATTATTTTTTTTTCAAATGTGGAAAGGGAATTTCAGGTTATTTGGTGCCTAATGAAGTCAAATATTGGTATGAGGGTCAACTTTGTTGCAAATTTTATTCATGGTTTTTGGTAGATGGTATACTTTGTGCATTTATATGATTCTACTTCTTAAAGACAGGAAATATGTGCAATCCTGCTTTTTTTGGAATCAGAGGTATGGAACAGGTAGGTTCTAGGAGGAAAAGGAAAGGGAAGATTGAAGTTAGATGACCTTGGAAAAGTCATATATCTTTTGGCTTGTCACTTGTATATCATCTTTAAAATATTCTTAATCCTCACTTCTGATACAGGGGGACAATAAGTGTTTCTTCATAGGAAGGAGTCCTTGGGCTTCTAAAATAAGAGACTATAAATCACCAAAGGGCATTTATTTTCCAACACGTGATAGGATTGAAATTAATGTTTGTTCATAGTCTAAAAGCTATCATTCCAATGTTATAAGAATTTTGATTAATCCTCATTCAATAACATTTTTTCTTCTGTTAGGTTTTCTTGTTTTTCATATTTGTTTTTGAATCATTTTCTTCCTCTGGCTGGGCAGCAGCTTGTCTCTTGATCTGAAGCCCAATATATGTTCTGTTTCCTCCATGAAGCTTTTCCTAATGACTCTAGGACAAAATTCTCTTCTGAATGGCTACATGACTTAGAATTGTGCCCCTCCTCCCCCACCCGCTCCATCTATTTTACCCCATGAATACTCATCCACATGAATGATAGAACTGGATTATATGCTCTTTGGTGAAAACAATCAACTCTCCCTCTTTCTTTTGTAGTTTCCATTTCTAACACAGAGCTCACACAGGTGTATCTGACCTGATTTGTTCTAATTCTAGATATCTCCTGGGATTCTTCCAATCCCATGATGTGAACAGAAGTAGTAAGATTGAAGGCTTTGTCCAAAAAGAATAGTTTCATTGAATTAATTATTGAAATTAATGGTGTCCTAAATAATAAACCAGTTTTGTGTCAAAGTGAAGTTCTGTCATTAGATTTTGTTTCTTTCACTTTACGAAAATGTCCACCAACTAATATATATATTTAGTGCCATGGACCTGATGGAATCGTTAGGAATTTTACAGAAATTTTGTCGATACCAAAATGTGGGCATATGTGGTCTTTTCCTACTCCTTTTTGCTTAAAAATCATCTTTAAACTATGATCATGATGATACTTCCTTATGAAAGAGAAAGAAATATTTTACAATATAAAATGAAGAACATTGTTAGCTTAAAAAATAGCAAGGACAAAATGAAGACTGCTATCTTGGGTATATTAATGACATAAAAGTACATATGACCGTGGATAGGCTCTTGAGGTTAGTTTAATGACAATTATTTCATTTCCCCTAATTAGCAGTGCAGATATATTTTTGGCATTTCAGATGCTCTAATTGCTTGTGTGATAGCCTTTGTTTATATGCACTGATGTCACTGTTAAAGAATTTCCCTTTAGCCCTTCAATGTCATCTCTCATACCTTCTTTATTATGCTCAAAGTGAAAATACTTCAAGGTAGTTTTGAACATTGTATCAGTAATTGCTGTTACCCCCAGAACTCAGTGCTTGAAATAAAAACCATTTATTATTTCTTTTGAGTCTGTAGTTCAGATTGGAGGCTGGCTGGTCTGAGTTGGAATCAGCCAAGTGATTCTGCTGCTATCTGCAGGGCTCACTCACATGATTGTGGCCAAGGCTGGGACTTTGCTGGGAGTAATGGGGTGCTCTTGTCTACCCCATTGTCTTTGAGCTAATGACAGTCAAAGCTCAGTAGACTTAGGAAAAACTTTTAACTTCCCCTTAACTGCCTAAAAGAAATTAGATAAGGGTCCTGTACCAGGAAGAGAGTTATTATCAGACATAACCTTTTATATCAGAAAGATTTCTCTGCGTGGCATGGCAAACATCTGTTTACCAAACATTTACTCTTCTCATCTTCCTGTGAATTGTCTTCCAATGCTTTGAAGCCCGAGACCCCTAACCCCTTCTCCTTAGCTCAGGATGGTGTATAAGCCTCAATTACCTGACTGCCAGGGAGTCTCATTGTCTTATGCAGCTCCCATACATATGAAATTTGTTTTACTCCTATTAATCTGTCTCAATTTAATTATTAGACCAGTCAACGAACCTAGAACTGAAGAGGAGAAAACTTTTCCTTCCCAACACCCTTTCCTTGACAACGCAAAAGTTCCAGAAGAAACCTACTTTCCCAGCACTTTCTACATGCCTGCTTGTGTCACATCTGCAGACATTCTAATGTCAAAACAAATCAAATGGCTGAACCAAGAATCAAGTGGCATGGAAATATTCTCCATCTCTTGATAGGAGGAAAGGTGAAGTTGCATGGCAAAGGGTGTGAATACAGGGAGGGGTGAAGAATTAGCATCACTGATTAAATCTCCTGGAGTTGCTTTCTGTTTTTACTCTAACCAAAGATATCATTCATCTGTTTTTTCTTCAGATTAAATTCAAAATCTTGTTCCTAGATTGATTTTTACCTAAATATCCTACCTTAAGGTAAGGGTTAATCTATCTAAGATAAGTTGGCCTCCCAGAAAAGGAGATGGTCTGCCAACTTTATGGAAATCAGGTATGACCCAGTGCAAATGACAGTCAATGAAGGCCAACTGCAAGGCTGGCTTACATTCTTGCCATCCTACATCCCCACATACATAAGGAGAGTGATAATTGCTTCCAAAACTGTGATGGTTGATGTAGTGAATTCTGCTATTTTTCTGTCATTTAGCTGTAACCATAGGCTTAGATCTCAACACCCTGACATAACTGATGAAGATCCTGGTGCTTCTGTTATCAAGCCCCAATATTTGAGTCTGTCTGCCTGCATGCAATGGCTGAAAAAAATGCACAAGCAGGAGTTTGCAGTGAAAAAAAGTAGTTTATTATAGAATGGGCCAATCCAGAGAATGTGTAAGCTTATATCCTCGAAGACCCAATTCCCTAATCCCGATGGCATACGAGTTACAGATTATATAGGGCAAAAATCACAAGATACCGTGGGTTAGGGATGCAGGGTGGCATTAGGAGCTGATTGGTCAGAGGTGAGATAAGGGAATAAATCATTCCTTCAGATCTTGAAGACAGCTCTGAAATCTGGTTCTGTATCCCTCTGTCTGGTTTCATGGAAAAATAGTCAGGGGGGTTGTTCCACATTAGGGCTCAGGAGTTGAAGCATAACTTAGATCAAGATGTTATCCGTAGCCTGCCGAACGTCCAGACTTTGTGACTATTAGTCAGGTCCGGGTTGTTGTCTAGGGCTACCTCAGGGGTTAATCATCAGGGGGAAAGTCTAGATTTATGAGGTATATAGAGAGAAAGGAAAATAAAGATTTCCAAAGCTGTAGTCACAAATCAAATCAAAATCATGTGGACCCTCAGTTTCATGTCTTCTAATCAATGGTGAGGATAGAGTTGGAGGCAAGGTTTTTGTAAGTCATTACTATTATATTCTGGCCTCTGATTATACTTAGGCAGGGACCAGTGCTTCTCTAATTAGACTCAGAATCTGATATCTAGTCCCATTATATTTCTATGTGCTATCCCAGTATGAATGGGCAATGGGGTTCCTGTACATCTACTACTTATGCTTTCTCTGAGTTGTTTCCAAAGAACACTGCTCCAGCATGTCTGGTGTAGGTGCTGCTTGACCATTTGCCTTTATTTATACATCACTCTCTGTCTCCATTTTACTTTGTGTTAAGACAAAAGTTGTGTCATTTTCTCTCTAGAATCTATTCCTGTTTTTAAATTAAATTTATTAGGGTGACATTGGTTAATAACATTATATAGCTTTCAAGTATACAATTCAATAATACATCATCTGCGTATTGCATTGTGTGTTCACCACTCAAAGTCTAGTCTTCTTCTGTCACCATGTATTTGACCCCCTTTACCCTCTTCAACTCCCCCGCAGCTCCCTTCCTCTCTGGTAATCACCATACTGTTGTTCGTACCTATGAGTTTCTTTTGTTTGTTCATTTGTTGCTTTCAGTTTTATATCCCACATATGAGTGAAATCGTATGATTCTTAACTTTTTCTGTCTGACTTATTTCACTTAGCGTGATTATCTCAAGATCCATCCATGTTGCAAATGGCAGTATTTCATCTTTTCTTACAGCTAAGTAATATTCCATTGTATATATGTATCATACCTTCTTTATCCAATCATCAATTGTAGCACATTTAGGTTGTTTCCATATCTTGGCTACTGTTTATAATGCTGCAATGACCATATATCTTTATGAATAAATGTTTACAAATTTTTCAGGTAGATACCCAGGAGAGGGATTGCTGGGTCATTGGTAGCTCTATTCTTAGTTTTTTGAGGAGCCTTCAGACTGTTTTCCATAGCGGCTGTACCAATTTACATTCCCACCAGCAGTGTATGAGGGTTCCTTTTGCTTTACATCCTCTCCAACATGTAATTTATTGTCTTATTCTTAAAGCCATCCTAACAAGTGTGAGGCAGTATCTCATTATAGTTTTGAATTGCATTTCCTTAAGAGTGAAATTGAGCATCTTTTCATATGTCTGTTGACCATTTGTATGTCTTCTTGGGAAAAGTGTCCGTTCAGGTCCTCTGTCCATTTTTAAATAAGTGTTTGGTTTTTGTTTTGTTGAATTGTATGAATTCTTTATATATTTTAGAAATTATCCCCTTATCAGAGGTATTATTTGCAAATATCTTCTCCCATTCAGTTGGTTGCTTTTTTGTTTTACGTGTGGTTTCTTTTGCTGTGCAGAAGATTTTTAGTTTGATGTAGTTCCATTTATTTATTTTTGCTTTTATTCTCCTTGCCTTTCGGTTCAAGTTCATAAAATCTCTGAGACCAAGGTCCATAGGTTTAGTACCTATGTTTTCTTCTACATATTTTATTGTTTCAGATCTTTTTTAAAAAATTATTTTTATTTTTCACGTACAGTTGACATTCAATATTGTTTTATATTAATTTCAGGTATAAAGCACAGCGTTTAGACATTTATACAACTTATGAAGTGATCCCCTTGATTAATCTAGTACCCGCCTGGCACTATACATAGTTATTAAAATATTATTGACTATATTCCCTATGCTGTATTTCACATCTCCGTGACTATTTTGTGACTGTCATTTTGTACTTTTTAAAAAAAATATTAAAAATTTTTAATTACACTTGGCATATGATATTATATTAGTTTCAGGTGTACTACATAATGATTAGACATTTATATCTTACAAAGTAATCACCTTGATAAAT
>NW_011889257.1:313605-314790 GCF_000151845.1 Pteropus vampyrus | reverse complement strand
TGTAATAAACATATGGATTCGCATGTCCCTTTGAAGTAATGTATTGGGTTTTTTCGGATAGATATCCAGGAGTGGGATAACTGCATCCTTCGTTGTCTCTTATTGTACCCTTTAAGTCTATTTTGTCCGATATAAGTATTGCTACCCTAGTTTTATTGTTTGTTTCTATTTTCTTGAAACATCTTATTTCATCCCTTTACTTTCAGTCTATGTATATCTTTTGATCTGAAGTGGATCTCTTGTAGGTAGCATATGTAGGGATGTTGTTTCCTTATTCATTCAGCCATCCTGTCTTTTGATTGGAACACTTAATTCTTTTGCATTTAAAGTAATTGTTGCTAAATATGTAGTTTTATTATTCATATTTTAAATCTTTTTTTTAAACCACCTTCTTCTTATCGAAGTCCCTTCCACATTTTGTATAATACTGGCTTGCTGTAGATGAACTTCTTTAGCTTTTTCTTGTCTGGGAAACTCTTTTTCTGTCCTTTGATTCTAAATGATAGCTTTATCAGAAAGAGTAATCTTGATTATAGATCTTTGATTTTCATCACTTGACTATATTCTGCAAACGTTTCTGTCCTTCAAAGTTTCTGTAGAGAAATTAGTTGACAATCTTATGGGAGTTCTCTTGTAGGTAAATCAATTTTTCTCTTGCTGCTTTTAAGATTCTCTCTTTGTATTTAACCTTTAGCATTTTAATTATGGTGTGTCTTGGTGTTCATCTTGTTTGGAACTCTTTGGGTTCTTGTTCTCTTTGGGTTCATCTTGTTTGGAACTCTCTGTACTTCCTGGGTTTGTATGTCTATTTCCTTTGCCAGGTTAGGGAAGTTTTCGGTCATTATTTCTTCAGATAGTTTTTCAATTCCTTGCTCTCTTTCTTCTCCTGATATCCCTATAAAGTGAATGTTGTTATGCTTGATATCCCTGAGGCTCCTAAAACTATTCTCATTTTTTTTTTTTGGATTCTTTTTTCTTGTTGCTGTTCTGATTGGGTGTTTTCTGTTACTTTATCTTCTAAATCTCTGATTTGATCCTCTGCTTCATCTAACCTACTGTTGATTCCTCCTAAGGTATCCTTCATTTCAGTTATTGTATTCATTTCTGACTGGTTCTTTTTATGTTTTCTAACTCCATTTTTTTTTTATGTTTCTTATATCTTTAAGTTCTCACTGGGATCATTTA
>NW_011889257.1:312668-313555 GCF_000151845.1 Pteropus vampyrus | reverse complement strand
TTTTTCTTGTTGCTGTTCTGATTGGGTGTTTTCTGTTACTTTATCTTCTAAATCTCTGATTTGATCCTCTGCTTCATCTAACCTACTGTTGATTCCTCCTAAGGTATCCTTCATTTCAGTTATTGTATTCATTTCTGACTGGTTCTTTTTATGTTTTCTAACTCCATTTTTTTTTTATGTTTCTTATATCTTTAAGTTCTCACTGGGATCATTTAGCATTCTTATAACCGATGTCGTAAACTCTGTATCTGGTAGATTGCTTGTTTCCATTTCATTTAATTCTTTTTCTGGAGCCTTTTTTTGTTCTTTCCTTTGGGACATGTTTCTTTGTCTCCCCATTTTGGCTGTCTCCCTATATGTTTCTATGTATTAGGTAGGGCTGCTATGTTTCCTGGTCTTAGGAGAGTGGCTTTATGTAGTAGATGTCCTGTGGGGCCCAGTGGCGCAGTCTCCCTGATCACCTGAGCCAGGTATGTCCTTTATATGGGTTGTGTATGCCCTTCTGTTGTGATTGAATCTTGATTTCTGTTTGCACATCAATGGGAGGGATTGACCCTTGGGCTGATTGGTTGTGACTATAGTGGAGGAGCTGTTGTGCAGGGGCTGACCCTATGGAGCAGGATTTGCTTTAGCATGGGTCTGGTGCTTGCCCAGTCTGCCTTTTAGGTGTGTCATCTTGTATGGGGCCCTGGGTGGTATTCCAGCTGAAACTGAAGTTGGCCAATAGGAGTGCAGGCCGGGACCTTCTGGGAGGGGCTCTGCCACATGCCACGTTCAGCCGCAGCTCGTGCCCTGCCCAGGGCCACCTGGTATGAGCCACCGAACAATCCACAGATGGCCATCACCCATGCTTGGCTTGAGTATGCCTTGAGTGGCCAAGCCGCAAA